>NC_052136.2:9806815-10106815 GCF_016086655.4 Lepeophtheirus salmonis | reverse complement strand
CCTTGAACAATAATGGTTGATCACTTTTTAAGTTATCTTTATTTTATTTTATTTATTCTTACATGAATAAACAAATATATAATTACATGAAAAATAGTCAAAGAATGAAAATAAATATTTTGTACTAATTAAAATAATATCTTATTAAGAAAATAATTTTGTCACCTATAATATGATTGAATCAAATTTTTAAAACATTTATCAAAAGGTGTCAAATATAATATTTAAAAGAATATCATTTAAAAAAATTGATCACCTTATAATCCAGTAAAAACCCTCACACAATAAAGAAAAATCCAAATCACTGTGCTGAACTATTCCTTGTAATGAAAAACTCTAAAAAAATACATAGTGATGGACGATTAATCGGAATGAGCACACAAAAAATATGGTGCAATTTCCAATTTTCCTATTCCAATTTTTATTTATTACTTTTCTATGTTATAAAATCAAGTTACAGGAAATGACCATATGAATTTATGACTTTAGTCCTGTGGTTTTATAAAAAAGCATATAATAAAAAATGCTCAAAAACTAATAATAAAAAAATAAAAGACAAATAAACGTAAACAAACGTGTTCTAAAGACATGCAATCGTTGCATCAATTGTTATTTCAGTCCAATAAGTTTTGTTAATATAAATCATGTTTTTTATATATTTGGAATCGTACCGAACGTTTCTAAACGTGTATGATAATTGTAATGTACTGGTTCACCCGTAAGACTTGCTATTAATGTGTTAATATCTATCGACCAACAAGTGGGCAAGTGTACTTATTAAATTCAAACCAGTGATTATTTGAAGTAAGTATAAATATGATAAGGTGTGAAATAGTTAACTATCCTTAGCAGTATTATAGATTATGGTGGGATCAGAATTTCTTTGGAATCGTCCCATCACTAAAATACAGGTCATTGCTGGTCAATTTTGCATTTTTTTTAAAATTTGTAACTCCACATAGGCTATTTCATTATAAATACAGATATTTTATTACAATTATACATAATAAATTGTAATTAAAGTACGGGAGAAATTGTTCTACGCAAATTAAAATTGATTACTGCAGCAAAAAAAAAAAAAAATATATATATAATGATATTTAAAATTCGTTATTTGCAAAAAGAAAAAGTTATTTGATATTTTATCAAATAAAATAGTATCCCCCTTTTAGCAACTAAACCCAATAATGCTCACTACGTTAGTGCATGGTCAAAAAAAATTTGATTTTTGAAATTATTTTAATCCAATTTAAAACCCAATTTTTTTTTTTTTTAAATTGAAGATATTTTAATCTTGTATTTAAAATTAAGTAATATGTATAAATTCAATGTAAAAGAATTATTGTTCTTGCTGATGTTTAAAAAAATTGAGTTTTTCCATAAAACTGCAAAATTTTATTTGTATGTAATTTATCAAACAACAAGTGATTTTATCAATTTTTCAATAAGACAAAAACGTATGCAACGTTATAAAATACTACTTAACAAATTTACATTTTTTTTCTGTTTATTGGCCTACTGATTATTTATTTGCAGTTCCATCCTTTAAGTTTTTGAGACAAAAACTTATCTAACTGCTCAAATCGAGGATTTTAAAACTCATATATTAAATGTGATACGTATGGTGTAATTAAGTTAATGGTTTCTAGAAATATATTGCTAATAAATTAAAATGCAATTTCTTATAAAATTAGAATCCCCCTCCCCTCCCTACATGATGAACAGTCAATAATAAATTCTCCCGACGGAAAACGCTTCTTTAATATATGTAGCTAGATGTTCAAATGATGAATTGCTGTAATAGGTAAAAGCTTACAGGCTTCAAAAAAGAGTTTCTAAGCAAAAGCTTCACTGAGTCCATTTCATTTGAGCATTGCATTTGTGAAGAAATTATAAACATAAACAATTTAGTTATTAATAAGTATTCTAATAGCATCAAATTAATAGATGAATGAATCAAAAACCTTTGATTACTTCACTCTTTGCCAACTAAATCTTAAATTTGACAAAATTATAAACTTAATTGATAACTATTTTTTCAAATTGACAATAAAAAATTGTGAGGACATTTTTATCACAGTAGGTATCACTCAACTGTCTCGAATTCTCAACTTCGTTGATTTTTTTTCGCCCTTCCGAATAGGAAACAAATTATCCATTTTAAAAAACTTTAAACTACTCTAAATATATTATTGACTGTTTTTGTATAATAACCCTTCAAAAAAATTCCGATATGAAAGACTTTCGACATAAATTACAAGATTGTTCTTTTTATTTTATTCCATAATTTAAAAAATTAGAAAATTATTTTTTAGTTGTCCTAAAAAATTTCAAGCTTATAGATTTAAATTAATAAAAATTTGTGAAAATGAGAGTTAACTGTTTATAATATCATAATAAATCCAATATCGTTGAATCATTTATAATATGTACAATGAATATTTGCAATTTGAAATATATCAATGCTTCTGATAGATCAAAGATATGGTTTATTTATTTTGCCCTTGATATCTTTTAAAATAAACAACAAACAGGAGAGATACATCTTCCACAAAAAATATAAAATAACAACAAATATAAATCTACAAGACAAATTTGCAATAAAAGTCGAGAATTTCTCATTTTTTACTATCCTCATTGGCAAAAAAAAAAATACTTTTGTTATTTGCTTATAATATAAATTGAGATTATGAGTTATGAAGAACATTAATATATATTGAAATTTGTTAAATATAATTTGAGATTTGAAAAGGGTTTTGAACATTTTGTTCCTCAAACTCTATGTAGATTCATTAATTTAATTGAAAAAAATTGTCTAATTGACTTATTAGAATAAATATTTCATGTTGCAAATATAATGATATATTTTTTTGAAAAAACATGAAAAATTGGCGTCTTCTTTTAAAAAGTATAGGGTAAAAATTGTTTATAATACTCTCATCCCAAGGATCTCGCATTCTAAAATGTAACCTCGTGTGTCCTCATTTAAATAGTTAAAAAAAATCTGTAATGCGGATCTTTTTTTTCTCTTTCCTTCATATTACTACATAATATAAATGATGATTAAGAGCGCGCTCAAAATGAATCTATGAGGGTGTGATGCTTCACGGCCTCGCTTCATCCCACGCGTATTTCTTCTTTTTTCTCTTCGCCAAAAAAAGCGTCTCCAGTTTTTTTACAAAAAATATTTCACTTTTTTTTTAATATTATTTTTTGCGCTCTCTGGCATCCTCAGTTTCCAGGTTTTTTTTAGTAGAAGGAGTTTGTTTATCCATGATGGAGCGAGTGGATTCAATATATTATTTTTCAGGGAATAAGTGAACTATTATTAATATTAAAAATAATAATTTTGGATTTTTGTTTTGTTCAAATAAATATTTTTCAAAATTTTCATATATTATATGTGAGTGGGTGTTTGTAAATATTTAATAGTGTGAACGAAGGATAGAGACAGAAATAAAGGACATAGGCGGAAGGGGATCCATGATGGGTCGGTTCACTGATCAGGTAGGATTGTGTTTTAAAAGTTGTTACTTGGGATATTGAATAAAAACAATAGAATGGTTGTTATAGCCTCTGGAATATTTCTGACACACTTTGTTTGTTTTTGAATATTTGATTTTGTATTCTTACTATAAAATATACAAAAACTTTTATTTGTTGGTATAACACGTATGAGCTTCCGTTTTGTTTCTTTTTAAGACTTTCAAAAGCTTAATTGATCCATCCATATATCAATCTAAACATAATATAAAACAAAATTATCTGGAGGCACTTTCGTTCAGAAAAACTTGAGATATTCCAACAAACACTATGTAGTATATATACTCGTATACATCAAAGTCGTTTGTAGAAATGAGAGAATATTTCCCGAATTTCTTTTTGTATATTTGACTTCCTTTAGTTTTTCTTGAAAAAGAATTAGATAGATTGGAAAAAATATTTTTTATAAAACGGTCCATATATTTGTACCTACATTTATTTCTTGAGACATCAGACATCTGTGGTCAGTCTTTAATCGCCTACCCAAATCATTCTACATATATGACTTACAGGTGGATCAATTATCCCAAGGCACCTGTGTTTTTTTTCTACGAATTTTAGATCATAAAATATGTGTTTGGTGGATTTTTATGTGGGGGTGGATTTGCAATCATCCAAAATATAAAGATGGAAAAAGGACTTATTGAGTGGCCTCTGTCCAACAATAACTTATGAATTTATACAAATGAAAATTATATATAGATTCATTCAAAATAATGAGTAATAATAAATTGAATTACAGCATGACAGGTTTGTGTTTTTAAGCCAAAATAATGTCTGAGAGCTTGTTTCATACAAAAAACTTTTTAAAAATTTGATGAAAAATTAGGAATTATTATCATCGTGTCCTTAATATCAGAGCAAGCCTTCAATGGTTCTTCCTATCAGTGTCTCATATTTAGACTAAGTTCAATTCTTAGACTTTTTGAAGAAATTAAATATAGGAAACTTACTGGAAAAACTTTATCTAATTGATAACAGACACGCTGTTATCGATATCCAAATAAATCCCACATATTAACTTCAAGACAAAAAACAATTGCATCTTTTATTTAATCGGACAACCCCTTTTGGAATTTGGCTATTATAAATCTTGAATTATAAATGTATAGTACTGTCATGACACTATTTTTTTTTTTTTTTTGGTCTCAGTATTTCAAGGCTTTATCAAATAATAAAATTTATTTTAAATGAAAAGAGAAATGTTTTCCAATGTACACAGTTTTGAAAAAAAAATAGAATCAAATATAATTGACATTAATAAAAAAATGTTGTGCTCAAATCATAAAAAAGCTATTTTTCTAAACTCTTTATAAATAAAAGACATATAACATGAACAATTAATATAAGCCAGTTACTTTCTGAAACTCACCCTTTTATTTATTTGCCAATATTTTTATGATGGCATGGCACTACTAACATTAGTTCCCATACAACTTTAACAAATCTGTCAGTACCACAATATTGAACAGAAATATTATATTAATATTCGAGAAAAATTCAAGTTGCCTCATTAAGAAAATCAAAATTTCCGATGCATATTCTCGCAAACCAAATATATTGCAGTCTGAGATATGATCATAAGTATACATAATGTATAAATACAATGAGCAACAGCTCCATTAGAGAAGTTGCTCATAAAAAAAATGCTCGACAACAAACGTTAAAGTAAAATTTTCTTCATACAATAGTTCACTTTACAACTATTGAGGTAATTAGTATCATCTATTGATGCCAGGTATTTGCATTAATCTAATGGGTTCCTGTGTTATTCTCCAATTATTAAGTGTATCAAATTTTACTTTTAGAAGCAGTGACAAGATCATTAAAAATTATTCCTACTGGTATCCATTTTGATACCAGACAGATAATTGAAAGGTCTATTTAAAACATGGGAGGAGGAAATTGCATTATAAAATGGGACATTTTTAAATTACATAAGATGTTCTAATTGATCCTTAATTTTAGACGTATGTATTCGCTACGAAATATCTGAATGTCAAATTGATGTTCCAATTAAGAAATCCATTGAATAAAAGGTCAATTTTTGCATGATTAAACTATTAAAACAAGAGTTCATATTTTTTTTATCTAATTTAATAAATTTATATTTCATTGCATTAACAAACGTCTTTGAGAAAATAATAATAGTGTTGTCAAAATAACAAACAAATAAACAAGCGTCAATATGACTTCTAGGATGTTACTCCCCAGGCAGTTAGGCTCTTGGAAGTTATGCCTTGGGAAGTTTCGCCCTACATAAATAGCATAAATGTATCTTCCATATATAATTTCAGGCTTAAAATTAGTTTTCCCCCAGTTGAAGTCATTTTTTATGTATTTTTGCATTCATTAGGGTAAAATGTGCGTATTTAATTCAATTTTATTAAATTTTAAAATAAAAAATGTCAAACATGAATATTGCAATAATTATATCAAGGGAATTTGCTCATTTACTCAATTACTTCTTACCATTTCTTTAATTATATTTTATATTAACCTTGCATTTGCTGGTCTTAACCCCAAGTCTTGGTCAGATTAAAACAACATCCAAATAATTAAGAGATATTTTATTTTTAAATTAACAATTTAAGGTTTTTCTTAAACCACTCAATTACCGTAAGTCTCAAAAACGTAAAATGACCTTAATTATATGAAAACACCTCACTCCTAACTCTAATACTAATATGAAGAATAGCTATGCTATAACTATTAAGCCCTATCGGAGTATTAAATCTTGTCACCCCGCCCCCTCTGTATGACCAATGTATCAATTACTACATCCAAATTGAATAAAAATGCCAAAATTTCATAATTAGTCAAAAAGGACTTCAAAAAAGGAAGGCCTTGAATTATATGTGGAAGATTTATGCCATAATATATGTATGAGGGCGTAACTTCTGCACGGTGAAACTTCCCAGGACTAAACATCACAGGTCATAATTTCCGGTCACTGTTAAAATGACATGCTTTTTAGTAATGCCTTCTAAGATTAAAAATATTTTTGGGTTTCGTCTAAAGAATTATCTATCATTGTTAACTAATAAACAATATAATTTACAAAATATTAACTACAAGCAGTCCCGTAACCAAATATATATCCCAGGAGAATGTCTCTAAATTTCATCTTTCTATCTTTGGCCGTGACAAGAATTTTTCTTTGTGGATTAACGAACTTAAGATGACATGTATATCTATTTTATTTTAACAAATTTTTATTGATCTCTTTAAAAAAGAAGACCAAAATTTGTATTTGTTATTTCCAATGTCAAAAAAAAAAGAGAGGGAGGGAACATTCAAAAATCCTTTGTTAACTATTTCACGTTTTTACTGCACTTTTTTTTTAGGGATTAATAGTTTTTAGGCTAAATACATTAAGTTGAAATCAGAGAATGACTTCATTCTGATGAATTCTCTCATTTAGCGACAAAGAAGACATTATTAAAAAAACAACAATTTACATACATATTCGGATTCTTCTCTGAGGATCCCACTTGCTGTGATTATTTGGGGTTTTGTAATCTAAAAAAAAATCCCTCAATTAACCATTTGATTATTTAAGGTTAATTTAATTATATATAATTTTCCATAGTTATCTTTTTCATCACTGACTATTTAATAATTTTTAAACGTGTTGGATTGAGTTACAGATTTTCAAAAAGGAGCACCCGCAGGCTCTAAGCCCTGCACTATTAATGATAATGAAGGAAATCAGAATTCAAAATATTTAGGCAGAAATAGCTTAAAATTTATTAATTATTCCTCAAATATAAAAATAAATAGTTACATTTCAAAGTATTTATTATTTATGAATGGAACCCCATATTTTAAAATTTATTTAGCTGGATCTTGCTCAAAGACAACTCCCCTAGAAATAAGAAATTCTTATACCTGTGCTGTTCCAACGGCTTGACTAAATAATCTTGTGCAGGGGCGTCCACAGGATAATTTCTTTTAAGAGGGGAACCTTTTTTTCCTAGTTTTTTTTTTTTCAAAAAAATTCAAAAATCCTATTCCTATAAAATTTTTTTTTTAGAAAAAATGTCAAAAATCCATTCTTATTCATAGAAAATTAATTTTTTAGAAAAGTAATTTCAAAAATTCATAACTATTCTCCTAAATTAAATTTTTTGGAAAAAAATTTCAAACATTAAATTTTAAATATAAAATTTTTATGGAAACATTTATAAAATCTATAGCTATTGACAGAAATAAAAATTAAAGAAAATATATATATATATAAAATAAATTTTTATATATAAAAAGTTATATTAAATTTAAAATATTAAAATTTTTGAAAGAAAAATTAAAATATTAAACTTTCTAGAAAAAAGCCTCTGTAGTGTCTTTTTATATATTGCAGGCTATTACTAGGCAATGACCTAGAATTGAAGTAGCATAATTATTTTTTGAATATTATGTAAGGAATTTATGTTATTTCGTGAAAAAAATTAAAGGAAAAGAGAAAGATAGGGAGAGTAATTTGTACTCAACAAGCGTTTTGCTATCTACTCACTGTAATACACAATATATTATTGATTATAATGAGTTTTGACCCCGAGTCATCATTTCATGCAAAGTTAGATACAAATACGAGGTCACACATGAATCTAATAATGTTCACGTGAATGAATGAATGAAAAAAAAAAAAAAAACTTGTTTAATGAAACACTGAAACAAAATGAGTTTTAATTAGAGTTATTCTAGTTTGACAAATAATTAATATTATTTTATTAATTTATAACAGTACTCTTTATAGTAGTGTTATGCGACTTGCAAAATAATTATTTAACTCCATTCAAGTGTAAGTTGTTTTTGAAGTTGACAGAAAAAAACAACTCGAGTGGATTTGTGTTATTTTTTGTTTTTGAGTAATTAATTTAAATTTTGTTTGCGTAACTTTATCAAATATTGAATTATAAATGACAACTTATTTTAAGATTTGGTTCCAAGATTTTTCTTTTGAATCTTATAAATAGAGATGTGAAAAAGGTCAAAATCTTATTAAATGTGCATTACTGAGAAAATGCTATGAAAAATATGATAATTTTGAAAGACGACATACCTATTCGCTAACTGAAACCACTATAAACTGCCCATTTCCTATAAAATATGTTTATTTCTCGTGAAAAATTGTTTTTTTTACTTACCCCCCCTGTATAATAATATAATTTTCCAAAAAATACAGAGCATATACTTTTGTCATAAAAGTACCATGTTTAAAAAAAGAATCAATTTAAAATACCTTGTCATTTAATTTCTTTTTTTTTTTTTATTAAATGATAAATTTTGTTTAATTATTTTACTAAATCGTTACAGTTAGTTATATGTATTATCTTTAAATTTTAGTTTCTAATAATTTGTTTTATACTTTTATGAAAGTATGAGCGAAATGTTATACATTTTGAAGCAATTAATGTTTTATTTTTCTTTATTCATAATTATCAATTATATAGTTCAAATTGGATATAGGATGTCTTTTCCGATTTTTTAAAAGTATTGGACATATAGAGTCAAATTCTTGAATAAATATAATTTATTTCTTAATTTCCTCTTGATCCAGTTAATATTGGTTGAATATTTACTTTAGCTTTGATATAGTTAAAATTTCTTTGAATAATGCCTTCAATAGTTCTTTTTAATGCATGGAATTTGGAAGGCAAAAGTGCAAACTATATTATAATTCAATCAATATTTTTTTTCAAATTAATCGATTAAAATAATCTCACAAACGTACAAGTATGGCGATTGCATAATTTTATATTAACAATTTAACTCACTTACAACTCCGAACACAATATTATTAGTATTACTCTCTCTCATAACACGGGATCATTATTACTTTAAGCTCACATAAAACACTTTTTAGATTTCATATAACAAAATAATTTACACTCTAGTAAAACATTTTTTGCTCTCCCATTTTTACATTTCGAAAATATGTCTTTAGTTTATTGGGTCAGTTGAGTCTTATGTCTGTTTCTATCGATACATAAGACTATCAGTTCTTGAGATAGGCCCTTACAATTTTAATGGCTCCTATTAAAGTAATAGATCCAATAAATTTGGAATTTTTCATATTTGTAACGTATCTCGGCTCCAAGTTTGAATTTTGCGCTAAAAATTGGTCTGATGTGACTAACTGAATTTTATATTTCATAGGAAAATTTGATTAAATAAGGCTAAGGCCATAAGAGCGGATCGCTTTCGAAAGCTTTTGAACTATTTGAAGCACATGCAGGGTTCAAAAGAAATTGTGAACGTGGGTGTGAAAAAGTTTGTGGTGGACGCAGAAATTAATCGGTAAAATCATTGCCTGCTATCTGACTGTAGTCGCACTAGTTTTGAAATCAAAGAATCTAGCTGGAGTAATGGTTTTTGAAGCTGCGGCCTGCAATGATTCAATCATAACACCACATTTAATTTAGACTGGACTTAAGATCATAACTGCTGAGTAATAGAAGATCTTGAACAACGTCTGGCTACTCTGGATGGAGGAGAAGTTTAATTTGAACAATGTGGTACTTATCTAGAACTCTACCACGTGTCATGCCTCCAAGGCAACTTAGTCATTCCTATCTGAGAGGCCTCTTTTTGTCTGAAGGCTGTAATCTGCCATTAATATAATCAAGATTTGAATATTCTCGATTATTATCAGTGAGGCATCCTCTAAGAAAAGGTAAACTTACGCTTCTCCAGCAATTTTAGCTCCCTAAAAACCTTCTGGATTATCCCAACTAATCAAGGCTGTACAACAATTCAATCCCAGATCACAAAGTTTTTTGAAGTTGGAGGAGGTCACAGCAAATGAATCATATCAACAGATCATTGGCAACAACTTTACAACTTTTCTATTAGATTTGATAAATAAATGACAATGCTATAAATATTTAGATTTGGGGAGAGGAAATTCCCAAATCATCTCCAAGGGCTTGTACATTAGGGCTTGTATTTGCAATTCAATACCACTTCTACTTGAGTACATACTTTAAAGGTACACAGCCCCTAATTCAACTCCATAATAATGTTAAAAAAATGAATACCATCGACGAAAAATATCCTGCGGTACTTTGGAACAATGCTGCAATATACACATAAAAAAGTATATGAAATTGTGTTAGTATCTACTGTATATGTATATAACGTAGAAACAAATGGAAATATGACAACATAACATGATACTCTATGAGTATAAGTGAAAAATATTCCTATTCATGAATGAAAAAATTGGGAGAAATGTTTTCATTTATTTTAGCATCTCTATTATTATTGTTATGTAAATCATTATTTATGTGAATTATTTAATAATATATATTATTAATGTACTTTTATATATATGCACCAAGTTTATTGTTCATACTGTTTATATAATATGAAGGAGTAATTAAGATGTATTCCTCCCCCCACCATATTTATCCTAATGTAATGTTCTTCAAGTTTTGAGAATATTTCTATGCATACATACTTTAGTATAACAATTTATTAACCTTTTAATATGATAAAAAACCATTTTAAAAGTTGGTAAATAAATGTTTTTTTTGTATTAGTTATAGAATTATAAAAATGTCTTATCTGGTCAGCTTTTAAAAACGGATTTGTCACTAGTCTTAAGCTATCTACAGCCGAGGACCGTAGTTAAGTTCCACATGTTGGTGTGTAAAAATGAGATCAAATCGATATGGACTAAATCCTTGGATATATTAACTCATCCAATAAATATATATAAAATGTCTATAATTGACTCAAATATGCTTATTAAATATTACGTAATATGTATATTTGAAGTAAAAGATTAATTTGGTTTTTATTTTTTTCTTGATTTTGGTTCAAGATTCTATTGATGTTGACGCAACATATAGGGATTTTATAATTCATTTCCATTATAATTTGGTCGTATTAAAGCGTATTATTGTTGAAACATGAATATTTTCTATGAATGATATGTGCAGTACTCTTAATAAATATGTCATATATCTTATTGGGCTAAATAAAAAATGGATATTTTTAGAAAAATTTCGAGAACATACAGTTGTAAGGACGGATCTAAAGGATTGACAGTCTTAACGATCAACAGGGCCAGTTCTAAAATTGAAATGGACCGTATAAGTTGGGAACGACGCACTAATATTGAGATTTAAATCAATGGCATAATGTCCTATCTCAGTGGTCCCCAAATTTTTTCTAACTGCTGAATTGTCAATGCTTGACAATTTTACTGGGGGCCACGGGGGTGGGTGGGGAGGTTGAAATAATAATATTAATAAATGTGAATCGATTGTGTCTTTGTGACAAAGCAGTTTTGAAGGCTTCATTGTCCCGTTTTAGAGGCCCATTTTAGAAACAATCACCGTATATTATACGGGATTGATGTGTGATCCCCTGTTATGATAAATCCATACTTAAAGTAAAGCTTCTGCCTACTAAAAATTTAGTTAATGCAAGTAACAATTAAACGTGTGTAACATGAAGTAGACATTGTAGCTTGTTGCCCGTGAAATCCAATGAGTCAATAAAAAATTATCAACCCAAAATAATTAACAACTACATTGCATAATTAATTAATTTTTTGTAATTTGTATTTGTACTTAATATTTTCTTCTTCTCCAACCAACTTTGGATGAAGTAGTAAGTTCCCCATTATTATCATACAAATATTGGATAATAAATAAAACAGAAATAACTAATTAATTCTTGTACAGTATTATACTGATTGATCCCCGGACTGATACTAGTCTGTAGTCCGGAGGGGGACCACTGTCCTATTTGACAAATATTTTATTTACTATGTATTCATAATCTAATCCTACAATAAATATTTTGCCGCATGTAATAGGTATAATCTAATGTTATTACCGTACTAATGTACTCGTACTGACTCTAGTATCAAATCTAGGATTACATAGATATTTTGACCAGAAGTAAAAAAAAAATCTTCCCCGAAGCAATTTAAATGGACTTACAGGAGTATTCATATGGTATTTTTTTGTGGAAGTTACGTATTTATATATTTTATTGAAAATCATTTTATAAAGTATAATCGAATGTTTTGTAAACGTTACAATCAAAAAATGAGATGAAGAATTAAGAGGGTATTTATGATGAGGATAATAAAATAATCAAATATTCCATGGATTGATGGTGTAAGTTTGGACTATTTTTAATTAAAAATCCATATTGATAACCTATATTCTGTTTTATATTGTAATGTTCTTAATGATCAAGGAAGTGGCGGCCATGGTTTTTGATCCAACACATCACTTCGTCCAAAATGCATCTATCAAATCGGGTTAAATAAAATTTTCAATTAGATTGATCCCAGTCTAGTTTTTCATTGAGACAAAGTCATCCACTTAGCCGTTCACCTCCAGGGATACCCAACATTTATATTTCTGAAAAAGTTCGTAATTTTAATGGATCAAAATGAAATGAAATAATTATGTATCAAATAATTAATAATTATGTGTTAATTATAATAACAAATGTTATAAACTAATGAGGCGTTATAAAACGTCAAATACTTTTACAATTAGCTTATACTTGTTACTATTTGTACAAAAGTGCAACTTGTTCATAACATATTAGATTTTTAGTGTGGGTTACGTCATATCTGAGTTAATTTTTATATTGATGTAATGAAACTGGAAGTACCGGTTTCAATACCAATAAAGTACATTAATACTTTATATGCTTCTGGTATCACTTTGTTACCCTTTTTTATGTTTTTAGCGAAAGTTGCATTTTTGTACATAGATAGTGCGCTACTTCCTTCAACTCTGAAAACCATTTAATTTCAAATATTTCACTTTTAAATCGATTATTTCCAATATTTATTTATAAACTGTGCAATGTCAGAATATTTTTCCATTTGATTCAATATAATCTAACTGTATCAAATACTTTGTTGAAGGGAAGTATTTGAAATGGATTGTTGTTCGGAATTCAAGCATTTACCCTCTCTTAATTTATAACCTTCAATGTGAATATTTGTATATAACTGAATAGAATTGGAAATACCCCAAGTTATCCGTCTTTGACATAAAAGGAGTTCATACCTACAATATATTGGGCTCAAATTTCAGATTTAAAGATAAAGGAATGCCCTTTTGCTTACAGGTATTTGTATCATAGGAAGGCTTTACTGAATTATTCTTGTTGTTATGAATGTAAGATTTTGATTTGATTGAATGAAGTGGCATCTAGCTCGATTTTGTGGGGGTTTGATCCCTTCTATAACTATCTGAAGCCCCAATTCCTCCTTTATATCTTATAAATATATATATCTATTTCTATCTATACAATCCCAAATGGTTAAACAGATCAGTCTGAAATTTAGCAAGTATAAGTAGTAATAAACAATAATGTTGTTTTTAATATGTAGAAAAAAGACACTGAAACATATATGTGACCCCTAAACACATCTCATAAATTTGAATACAAAGGCTATAACTGATAATTTCTTTGATATATTGGATAGTATATATTGAACAAATTTCTGATTTCTTTGATAATTGTGAAAGATTGTGTCGATGTGAACTCAACAGAACGTATTATTCTTACCGGATATTATAATCTGTTGAAATATAGTTAGATAAAGTCAATCATTGATTTATATTGGTAAAGAAAAAAAAGGTAAGATTGATTCTGTTAAAACAAAAATAGCTCCAAAAAGAATTGGGGATGATTCCGTAATGGTCCCTGGTCTTCCAAAAGCCTTAACGGAGGAAGAATGAGGACAGTTCTGACTCGGAGAAAACCAAGTATATAATCTCTTATTATTGTGGGATAGCGTATGTTCTTATACCTTCATTTGTATTTCGGATATACAAGCAACATTTATTTGCTTGTAAAGATTCACTCGAATAATAAACCATATAGTTAGTAGGCTGAATCATGACTATATAACTACAAAAATATATGTAACACAAGACCCTAACTAAAGTGAGTTATTAATATGAAATCTGTGTTAACAAATTCAAATATTGTATGTGTATACGAGTACATTTATAGTAACAGAGATAAGACTGTAATCTCCTTTAAAAATATCTTTTTTTTAAACAGAGAAGGAAATGTCATGTATAAACATTCATTTTGATGAGGGTAGGGTGGAAACGAGGGGGGAGGGATATAGTCCAAGTCAAAAATATCCAAGATAAGCTTAAACCATTATCCAATTTATTACGACATGTGGTTGGTTTCTTGTTCTAATTTTATTTTACATAGCCTGCCAAATATGTAAGCATTTGACAGAAAAAAAAATGATAAAACAGTTTTTTTTCTTTAAAAATTTAATATGTTTAATTTAAGTGACGAACATGGTTTGAATATAATTTATTTTCTGTTTTTTTACTTAAATAAAAACTATCTAGACTTATTTTTATGTTAAATAACAACTTTTTTTCTTAAAAAAGGAGAAGAAAAAGAGCCTTCAATCCTAAGCTACCCATTATATCTCATGTGCCAACGAACAAAGCCCCTTTTTCAATTACACAAATTCCCTAAAAAAATGGCTCTAACAATTTTTTTTCTTATTATTATTTGACATGTTTTTACTTTCATCTTGGAGACAAACTTTATAGCTTGAGAAGATTTAAGTAGTTGTTTTCCACTATGAAAGACTCACAAAAAGAGGATATAAACCATATTTTTGTTCTGAAACGGCAATCCCGGATAAATTCTTTCCTTTGCGACCGAAAATTGTTTTTATAAATAGGGGTTGAATAAATGTGTTATATTTTGTAACAAAATATGCTATGAATATATTACGAAAAATATTAAAATATGTTATAGGATTTCATGTAATGTATTTCATACATTATTTTGAACTAATAAAACTTCAGTATGTTTCCTTTTCTTTGCAGAATTCATCTTGCAAATTCAATTCAAAGGATGAATTCATGTTATTTATAGATTAAAAGGTTTAGGCCCCACCCTTAGTGAATAATATGATGCTAAATTTGACAGTTATTGCTCTTGTGGTCGTCGTTTAGCCACTTGGTTTGATAGTTTTTGTAAAGTATAAAGTGAAGTGGGCTCCAGAAATTCAGCAAATCAAGTAGGGCTAGCACATATATACATATATTTGAAGAAAAAATTGCATAAATTCACTTTTTTAATTGTGCAATAAAGGACAAAACTAACATTTTCTCTCCAAAAAGTGGATAATGTCGTATTTAAAGTAATTATAATTATAATCAATTTCCGTAGTTAGTGAACGCTATAAAACGTTATCCCAAATAAGAAGCAAATTTTATTACATGAGATAGAATCAACATAGACTCAAAATTACGCTATTTAAATTTGTAATATTTTCCAAAATATTTAAACTATTTTGCAAGTGTAAACATCAATAACAAGATTTAATTTGTTACAACTGTAGTTAAAATATTACGATATTATTTTTGATGAAAATTTCTATAAAATTTTATTTTTTTATTTTATGTACTAAATATTCATTTACTAATTTTGGTGAAGTTGAGTGTGAGATATAAAATAAAAGCTGATATTACATTAGTCGCAATGCGTATACCATAAATTAAGAAAAAAATAAAATGGAAATTAATATAATTAATATTAAAAATTGCAAAAATGAGTAGTAATTCCTGAAGAAAATACATTTTTACTATATAACTGAGTTTCATTTATTTTGAAGGATGTTTAATGAACATACTAAATTAAAGTTCACCTTATAAAATCTATTTTAAATAGATCTGAAGCAATTATATAAATTTTGGGTCTCTGAAAATTCCAGTTGACTAACGAAGACTTAAAATGTTGCCCTTATTTCAAGGTCTGACGGTGATGATGTTATTCATTTGGATATATATATATATTTAATTTAGTGGTTCTTAACAAGGGAGATCTTTGTTAATTTAAAAAAAATGTCACATTTTAAAAAGTACATTTTATTTAAAAAAATGTCACATTTTAAAAAGTACATTTTATTAAAAAAATAGATATTTAACTTTAAGATTTTAAAATTGGGCAGCGATGGAAAAAGTTAAAAATAGTTATTACTATATATTTTTTTAAATATTGAAACATCGAAATGTGACATCTATAAATTTAAATTTTATTGACTCTCCGTTACTTTCCTTCCAACAGTACCGTGACTACTTCCCTGGAGGAATGTCGATTACTCCGACATTAAAATATATATTTAGCAATATAAAACGTTGTTTCCATTTTCTAATTGTTACATATTACTACGTGAAGCATCAGTGGCAAATTTAATCACTTTTTTAGGCTCATATTTCATACCTGTGAATTCATAATCTGTAATGGATGTGGATGAAAGGAATATATAATTTGTAGAATGTAGATGATAGATTATTTCTAAATTGATGAATTATTATCAAACAAGACAGAGTAAGACATGATATATCACTCCTCTTCATTCTTTCATTTTTCATCCTTCGGGGGATAAATGATAAGGATACGTGAAAACATTCCTTGAAACCTAAAAATAAACCACAATCCCTCCAGGGAAATTTGTTTTGTGGCTCTCCTACTCAAAATGTTGTAGAAATACGTGAGGCAAGGCTCATTAAATAGAGATGAAGAGCGCCCAGTGTGTGAGGTAAAATTGTGCACTTGTCTATAAAACAATCAGAATTATTTTCGTCTGAATATTTTAAAATACGATGTTACATTGTTAAAAGTATGAACATTTTGGTTAATAAACAAATAAAAAAAACATTCAAAAATCAACAGGGGATAGGGCAAAGAGTATCTGATTTGATCCACGACCAAAATACTGCCAAGAAGATCATGAAGGTAATTCAGTGCTCCTTAGGTTTGGTTTAAAATATTAAAAGCATAGTTACCTCAGGTCATAGCATTAAGAGGTAACTTGTTAGCCGTAGATGCCAAAAAATCGGGATAATGAAGGACGTACACTCTGCCATCACCAGGAGTCCTGCCAATTGGATGAAACAGCAGACACAGGCTCCCCATGTCCGTAATTGTACTGTAAGGAGCTACGTCAAGCATTAGGTGAAGGCCTTTTATGTACGAAGAAATCGGTGGTTGCTTTGATAAGCAACCAAGGCCAACCGGGTCAAGAAACGCCGTAAATTGTTGATTTGGTTCAACCCTAATGGTTCAACAGTTTGTATCTGTTCACAGACTGTTCCTCACTCGAATATTCTATTTTGGACACAACAGAGAAAAGAGCCTATGCTACATCTCCTCAAAATTTGGAAGACCTCAACCCCTCCATGGAGAAGCAGTGTCAGCCGTCTGTATAAAGTATTGCTGTAGCGCCTTTAGGTCCAGTTTGGAGGACACGGTAGCAGTTAAAGTAAATAATTTTGAAAAGTATAAAGATATATCAATAAAGAAATCTGAGATAAAGCCTCATCATTGTACTCTTTTTCATTCTTGCAAAAGTTTATCCTATTTGTTTGTTCTCAAAAAGTCAACGATTTTACCTCGCATACTGTACATTTCGCCAGGATGTTGACCAACTCGTACGTTTGTACAAATTTTTGCTTCAAACCCCACCTCGTAGGTTGGGGCACTCGTATCTGAAGATATTACTTTGTATAATCGCAAAGAAATGCAAAGTAATCCACTCAATATATGTGTAACTAGATTTAACTATAGTTTTCTTGATTAAATGATTAAAACGTCATGATGACGTTGTTTTTTTTAAGTCGAGGGAATTCCTTTGTTATTATTATTATTTATTTTTTTGTATAAAATACTTCTTTAAGGAGATTTATTTGTTGTCTAAATTCGGTCATTCATTGATGTAGCATGGATTATAAAGATATTTATGTATATAAAATGATAATTTGTCAACAAATATGAGATTCAATTTTGGAAATAAGAGGGAATGTGTAGGTACATACATTATGTAATATTTTTTGTATTATTTCGGAAAATTGTTACAAAGGGACGATTATATATAAAATATAGAGGACATTCTAAAAAAATAGGAAGATAATGTAATATATAGGAATATTACCTTTAAAAAATCTTTTGTCACATTTTTATTACAGTACCTAACTACAGATACAAATATATATACGTATATATAGATATATCATTTTCATTTTTAGATGAGGCCTTCCAAAAAAGACGAATAAAAAGGAGGAAGATTCATCTCTTTTTTTTTCAAAAATAAAAAAATTAGTTTAATTCCCTATATTCTCATTAAATATAACATTTCTACTTTCCGTCACTCTTTATCTGCCCCCCACCTCTTACAAACTAATAATAGTAATATAATTTCCACTTTTTTTTTTACAAATTTTTTATTACTTTAATATTTCATTCCTCTGCTTCACTGACAGAATTATTAAGAAGGGAAAGGATTTCAGAAAAGAGATTTGAAAAAAGACTGGTATTTATGTACAAAAAAAAAAAAAAAAAAAAAAAAGAAGAAGGTGTACATCCTTAGTACGAACAAAAATTTGTAAAATGAGATTTGCCTGTATACCTATACTAATAGCGTTAGGTTTTGGTCTCTAAATTTTCATAACTGTCTAAGATTCTCATAGTTTTTGCAAAAACGATACCCCCTGTCCCCCAATATAATCTTGCAGACCCCCCTACATTTAAAATTCTGTTTTGACAAATTTACGGATGAACTTTTTTTGATGTTAAGTGCGTTTGAATTGATAATATGACCTAATTCAAATATTAAAATGTTTCATATGTGTATCAAGAATTCAGATAATTTGACTAGGGATACCATTGCAGTTTATTGCAAGGGTTACTTATTATTAACTCAATATGGAGAATATGGGGTCATTTTAGGACATATATTGTAATTATGAAATCTTATCGGTAGTACATGGCATTGCCTGGTAATGCGTGGGCTAAAATATAAATTTTGATTTAGTAGTATAAAAGTAACTCCCCATGGAATCATCAGTGTTACTGTCCGTTTTGTAGGGCACATTCCCATATAAATACTCAATATTGATATCAATTCATTTGTATTCTCGCCTCTCAGACTGTTTACTGCTTAACAATGGCTAATTTGAATTCAACGAATCAACTTTTAGAACACAAATTATGTTTAAAGAATAAGAAAAAACAACAACTGACAACAAAATACATTGTTAATTGTTATTTTAGTATTGTAACAGCATGAAAGAGGGGGACCAATAAATCACGACCTGAGACCACAGTCTCGACTGAAATATTAGTACAAATTGCCCTATAAAAATTATTTGAGTAGGAATCCAAAAAATTATGAAGTTGGTATGGTATAAAAGTAAAATATATTTATTTTTTTTCAATAGAATAAATGTAGTTTTTTCGATATTTTATTCATAACTAAGTTATTTTGCAAACAAATTTTTCGTTAATATATTTAACTTCTCTAAAAAAACAAAGGTTGATATAAAATATACATGGGTTATATAATTATTCATGAATATATATATTTTTGTTTTTTTGCAAAAAAGATGAACTTGTCTATTTTTTTGGTAATAAACAAGACCGATTAGCAGTCATAATATCACCAGCTGCCAACAGAATTATTAGGCTTGATACATATATACCTGTAGTTGCAAGGAATAGTGAAGCTAACGTGGAAACGTTCGGAAATTTGTGTAAATTATCCCTTTACAATACCACTAGGTTTTCGTCATCTGGGATGCATTTATCATTTTGTAAGTCATTGTCTCTTTTCTATTTCTTTGGCTTGATTTTTTTACTTCTTTTGAATCAGATTTGTAGGCATCACCGAATATATATGCCATGAAAGTTTTTTATTAGATTACAAACTATAATTTATTTTATCCGGAGGGTGAACTATTGTCCAATGGACTTCTTCAGGTTTCGATAAAAAAACCAAAATATTATAAAATAAAAATATTTAATATGTCATTATTTATGTACGTACCACTCTGTGGGTAAAAATGTACGGAATAAAACCATAGTACAAGCCCGTACTGTACTATCCCTACTGACTAAATATTTACATATTTTCAACAATGCTTCTATTAATTTATCAGTGTTATTTACCCTTTAGGGTTGATTTTATTGATGTTTTTTTTTTAATTACTCCGTTATAGAATGTCTAGCCTTTAATGACTACCTATTTATATATATAGATATATTTAAGTACCCAAAGCCAATGATGGGCATAATTCATACTATACTACTATCATTACTAGATCATCTACTAACGATCTTAATTTATTTTAAATTGTACATATATTTGGAGATAATAACAGTATGATAACAAAACGGCTTAGAAAGACCACACAGTATAAACTCCCTCTGATGGCAATGTGACCTTCCTTTTATGAACTGTTCACCAGATATATATAAAGAAATATGTACTAGGGATCTGTTGACTTGAGTCGATAAGTTAAAAAAGAGAAGGAAATTCGATAGCCTAGCATATCGTCTGTCCCTTAATTAATTTTCTTTTGACCGAAATACTTTCAGCGTGTTCTTTGTGTATCCCTTACACAACTTTTCATGTACCATTGCAGTGAAATTAGATTTTTACTTTTTCAGCACTATGAACTTATAGTTTTTAGTGAAAGTGCATTTCTTTATATAACTGTAGCAGAATAGGCTAAGTCTGTTTCTTCACAGACTAGAAGAGCTTCTTAATTAATTGTGATTGATTAGATCAGGTCGTTAATTGTGTTTCCGACGACTGTGAATATTATTTAAAACACTGTGAAAACATTAAGACAGTTATATTTATTCAAACTATGACACTAAGAAGTCTTTAAGTCACTCAACACAACCATTGAGCCAGTATTGAATATATTTAGTTTTTTACACAGTACTGCTCTTGTTCCTCACACGGCATTACTATTGTTTCTCACACAACACTGCTATTGTTCCTCACACGAGTATCACCAATCTACCCGATTTCCGACTAGATTTCGCCAAATTTATTAGTATCTGACCGTATTTTTTTTACTTAATGTCTACATTTTTTTTCGTAAAATACTGTTTTAATTGTGGTCAATTGATAAACTAATATGTAGCGGTTTAAAGATGTACATATTTTTGTTTTCTTGGACCGGCATGCAACTTAATATTGAGGGATCAGTGTCAGTATATTTTAACTATTTATATACTATTTGACACTTTCTAAATTTTAAAGGATTATACATAGGTGAAAAATATTTATTTAGAAATAATGTTATGATGTTTTACGTACTTTTCTGTCAAAAACAGTAAAGTAAGTACTTGAACAAGATTAATGTAGGTTAGATCAGGAATAATTTGATACAATAGGTTTATCCACATTTATGTGGACCCACCGGGAAAATATGTTATCTGGAAAAAAATATGAACTAAGATATTTAACTTTCAATATTTGTGAAACTACGTAATTGCACATATTGAAGCTAAATTAAAAAAATTATATCATCATTAACTTAATCTAGTCACTAGACTATAGGTTTTTTAACAACTTATATACCAAATTTATACAATGGATTTACCAGATAGTACTTCTTTGCAGGTAAAATATCTTCAAATAATTCAATTATATCGTATTGTATAATTTAATAAATTTTAAATTTCAAAGATATAGAATTTTTTTAAGCTAAGAGAACTAAAAATGTTGTTGTTTTCTTGTAAAAGGGATCTATTGAATTAAAATATTGTTAAAATTATACTTGTTACAACCAATAATATGGATTGCATACCCCTGTAGCTAATAGTCAATGTAAAATAGTCACAATTTCTCTGAAGGAATACAATACTGTATTGTAAATAAGATTTTTAAGGCCACATAACATGGTTTTGCACAGAAGAGATTCATGGCATATTGCAGTTATTATATTGTCACTTCTGAAATATGAAAAAGTATTGTCTGTTAGCAAAAAAACAAAACAAAAAAGCGCATGATCAAAATCTATCACCAACCCCCCTTCCCCAAAATTTCATTTTTTTTAATATTTTGCTAGTTACTATGTTTTTGTGCTAGATCAAAGATTTTTCTGTTATTTAATTATACTTTTTCCTGAAATTACATTTAATCAGTCAAATAATAGAACAGCGAGGGATAGCTACAATGAATACAAATGACTCAGAAAATATAAAAGTTAAACAAAATAAAACTTTTTAAGTAATAAATAACTTGAGTTTTCAAAGTTCAAGTATATTTTGACACAAATCAGATTTAACTAAGATAAAATTATTACTATGATTTATTTTCAATTTAGTTTATGTCACTCTCACTATAGCCAGGCCCCTGTTTTGTACATGTCCATGCAAAACAAACATAATTAAAACTATCGTAGTAATTGTTACGACTAACCCCTTTAAGTAAGTAAGCGTTTCAGTATCTCAAATTTCTTCTTGATGAAGGAGTCTTGAATTTGGATAAAATTATATGTACTGAGGAGGCATGTACAATACATGTAGGGAGATTTTGTTACACAATTTTTGTATTTAGTACATTATGCATAGTTAATAGTAGCTTTTGTTTGCAATTTCAAAACTTTGTACGTAGATCGGGATAGCAAATCATATCAGTTACTGGAAAACCAATGAAAATTGCAAAAAATTTATTCCTTCAAAAAGTTATGTTTACCCTTCAAAATTAGTTTTTTTTTCATATCTCGTAGAAAAGTTTAAAATAATTACAGATTTTTTTTTACAATCATCTGTGTTATATGTATAATTCCATTGTAAAGTGCCTATTCAAAATGTTCCTGGTCGACTAACTAATACCCATTGATATTTCAAAGATTTTTTATATTTCCCTCCTTCAAGAGGTAACATCTTATAAAAATATAACCTTTTCCATTAAGAAGGTACATTTAGTTCATTCTTAATGAGTTGCTTTAGTTCACTACTGCATGATATAAAAGAACGATTATAGTTGTGACTCTAGTTTGTATACTATTTCCCTCTCTATATGGTAGTAGATTCCAATCTGCCTTTTATTGTTCTATTTGTAATCAAATAAATCTAATATTGTTTTATTAAATGAGAAATGGGTCAATGAGCTATAATTTATGATTTTCAGTCCAGGCCTTGTACTATTGTCGTTAATATACTTTTTAAAAAGAATTTTAGAATAATTATATTAAATTGTAACAAATTAAATAATTTGTTAATCGTCAATCTAAAAGCAAGTTAAGGCTATTTTTCTCAAAATGGAGTGTAGATTACATTATTATTCTTTGAAAAAAGTTACCGTTTATTTCCATCAACATATTATTCTTTTAAACCCTTTGGGTAATCCATAAATTGTACTTAAAGTTTCCCAAATTGATCCACCTAATTGAAGAATGAGAAATTGAAGGGCCATACTGTGCAATTATACACTTTTTAACATAAATAAAAGTTATAAACTACAATGAACTAAAACTATCGAAAATTCTAAGTACTCCAACAAACTTGAATACAATGCTTTTAACTCACTCAAATATCTATATATTAAATGTGAAGCTCTGTGTGTGTGTTTGTCCTTCCATTGCAGACAAACTAATGAATGGATTTTCTTGAATTTTTTTATGTCGCTTTTTGTGGCTTCAGAAACGGTTTGGTAACCATTTTTTGGCATTCAATGCCATGGTAGCATTTTAAATATCCATTTTAACACTTCATCTGTAAAACCTGAGGGCCGGGTAGTATTTTTGATATTAAAAAAACTCTTTGATACTCAGGGAAGCGGCAGTGGTATAATTTAACCTACCTCAGGAACTAGAAACTCATATACACAACCCTGTGGGTGGGAGTGTATTATATCAATTAGAATGTGTTCTTGGTGCTTAGCGGTGGTGTATAGTTTAAACTGCCTTGAAGCCCAGAGCTTGTGCAACCTGAGAACTGGTGTATATTTTGGGGTATTAGGAGATTTCCTTAATACTCAGTGAAGAGCGGGAGAGAAATTTAACTTACCTTTGGCGGCCCAGCAGTTCAGCTGCACAATCCTTGATGCATAGAAACGTGGCGGCGGTAGAGCTTGAACAGTATTTTGACTCAGTACATCACCTGTACAACCTAAGAGCCGAGGTAAATTTTGTGATTTTATAAGGATTCCTTGATGCTAAGGCATGATGCAGCTGCAAAACATTACAATAATTTCTTAATTTTAATGTCTTTATTTTTTGTTTTATATTAAGCAGAAAAGTTCCTAATTACTTTTTAGTTCGTTAATATATCAGGCAACGCCAGGCAAACCTACTCAAGTGTCAGTCAAATATGGGCCTGTATTAATAATGTAAGAAAAAAAATATAATGATTTTTTTTTTTTTTTTTTTTTTTTTTTTTTTTATTCAAGCTTTATTTTATAATGACAAACCAGATGTATAACACTCTAAAGCAAAAGGATAGTTAAAGTAAAGTTGCACTAAAAAAATGCCATCAGGTTGTTCGATATACCGGCACCATAGTGGTACTATACTAAAGCCATATTGGAACTTGTTCTTATAACGTTTCTAATCATATTTAAATTAGAAAATTGACCTTCATAAACTAAATCAAGAATTAAAATTGTTCTCATGATGTCATCCAATTTGGGAATTCCCCCTACCCACCCAAACAAAAATTTGGTGGACAGCACTGTGGGCACATCTTAATTCCCCTTAATTTTTGTAATACATATTTTTAGTTGAAAAGTATTGAAATACCAATACTAATTTTTGGGAGATGAACCAGTAAAAAAAAATTTGTATCGTGACAAGACTACTCTATTCATAGAGAGTGAATTATATTAAAATTTTATATGCAGAAGCGTTTTTTCAATTCAAATGAGCATGTGAATATTAAAATATTTGCAAAATAATTATTTAACTTAAATCAATTTTGTTTTAATCAAGATCTCTCAAAAAGATAAACAAAATATCTATTTTCGTAAATAATTAAAAAATAAATAAAAAATAATTGAGCGGCACATTAGTAAAAACTTTAGCCGTATAACGTCCATTAGTTTAATGTGTCGTCAAAATAGTTGGATTTTTTTAAACTAAAATTCTTGCTACATTTTAAGAACAAATTTTTTTTAATTTTATGTTAAAAATCGGTCAAATAGAAAAATTATATTTTTTTATAAAATTGCCTCTAGTTATAAATTGAGATTAAAAATAAATTTTTTTTAGTAAAAACTGACTATTCTGCCATACCATAGCTGGACAAGGTCTAATATATATAAAAGGAAGACTCAATACTATTTTTAAAATTTAGGAGCATCTCAATCCATTCCAGAAATTCGAAAATAATTGACCAACATTCGTCAATTAAATGTTGATGCATTCATTTTTATGACGTAAAATAATAGATCGGGAATTTATCATATAATTGTTTTTTTGGCGAAGATTACTTATATGTTGACACAACAAATATATAACACATGGCCTGAATATTCCCGGGCTTAAAAAAAACACGTTTCTTTCATTCAATTATTTGTGCTTATTTTTTAATTTTATTATTTTATATTTATTTATACGCTTTATGGAGGAGAGTCCCATTAACACTTTTCAAGCCATTGCTTAGTTTAAACGGTATTTTGAAGATTTGTACTTCCTAAAAATGAAGTATAAATATATGTATATATATATATCAAATATTTTATCTTTTATTTGGATTTGAACTACTTTGTGAATGACAAATGGCAGCAAATAATTAGCTCATATTTGTATATTTACTGTATTGTATAGTTGACAATTTTTCTGGCTTCTGAATTGTAAGATTTTGATGCTGTCAAATAAGCTATAAATTATGATAGCAAACATTGCCAAATAGTGTTTAAATATATAGTACGCACATATCTAATATTGTAAAAATTTGTTTCTAGGAGAAAAATATTTTTTTTTATCTAACGCTTTAACGTGAGTGACTCATTTAAAAGACTTTAGAAGCAATGCACAAAAGTATAAACAAGTGAAAAACATCATTCATATTTAATTGATTCGTTTAAGGAAAACATGTTCAACATTAAGGTTACTCCCTAAATTTGTGTTTTAAAATACATATTTGATAATACTTATTTATATATTATGTAAAACCATTAGATATTTGCAGTCAACAGCTTGTTAGACGGAAACATACAAATTTGTCCTTAAAATTCTTCATACCCTTGAAAGTTCTGGCGATTTTTTTAAAAACAAATGTAGGCTAATCAGGGTACTGGGCAGCAGTGTTTTCCGTGGCAACTGAATAGTGTGTGTTTGGGGGAGGGGGCATACTTTTAGAATGCAAAAACATCTTTTAAGCACTCTTAAAAACAAAAAATCCTGGAGACTTTTTCTTAATTTATACTTTTCTAGTAAGATGCTATTTTTATGTTTAACATTTGGCCAACAAAAAAAGTTATTATTTGATTGGAAAGTCGTTAAATAACTTTAGAACAAAGATTAATAAGTTTAAACATTTTTCATGGATAAAAGGTATGATTTAGGAATAATTTTAAGCATTGTATTTTTTTTTACTTCAATAAAATACCCAAGGAAATAAGAGATTCTGGAATTGAGTATTGTTGAAATTCGTTGATTTGTTGGTAACATAATTCATAACCAAATTCTACAAAAATGCGTTAGTTTCATAAAAAAAAAAATGAATCCTAATAACAAAACCAATGGTATGAATAATTTTGAAGACAAATTTATTTTTACGTCCCAACAGCACAAAAGCAATATATAAAACTTCGCGTTTTTTTATAGATATGAGCCTATTAAGAGTTGAATACGTCACAAAGGTAATTTTTTTATTTATTTATACAATACATAGCTTTGACTTATGAGCTCTATCCCGGCGTTAATTAAATTCGTATGTCAAGGTATTACTGAATATTATTTTTATCAAAATTGAGTCTGTATTACATTTAAATCCTTCTATTATTTTTTTTATTTCTACCTTATAATTCTGATTGGTCCTTTGGAGATACCGCGAATTACCAACAAATGTATCAAACATTCATTCAAAATTAAATAACTATAAGTCCATAAAGTATATTTACAAGGCCAAATCGTGGCCAAATAAAGTCTCATAAATCAAGTTAACACTTTTAAATATAGCTAATAGGTTTGTATATCTCAATTAACATCAGAAATGTTCAATACAAAGCAATTAAATTACCGAAAAGTACATGTATGGAAATATGCAATTTCCCTTTTCATATTTTCTGTGTTAAAGATTGTTTTTGTATTGATGGACCACATATATAAAAAAATCAAAAAGGAAGCATTTTTAAATGCAATTGAGACATGTAAAACTTAAATATGTATAATTTAAAAAAAAAAAACCACTTAGTAACTCAATATATAAAATATGAATTTATTTTTTCTTTAATAGAAATTTGAAATTAATTTACGCAGAATATTTTTATGTAATATATTATATTGTAATATAAAAATTCTTTCAGTTAAGTTATAGGAAAAAAAAATATTTCTTGCAATTCTTTTTGCATTTTTTTTTTTTTTTTGCTTAATGTAAGTACATTGCCCTATATGGTAAATGTATATATAAATATTAGTGTTGGATTCTATTTAAAATTTTCTATATCAGTCGTGTTTGAGTAAATCATAAGGCAAAGAAAAATATTTCATCAATTAAGTTAGATAGACTAACTCAATATGGAGGTCAATTATAAATTAAATAATGGTCGTAATCTCAGAAAATTATCTTTTTGGCATTATAAGAAATTTCAAAAAAATGTTTCTATATCATAGCAATGGAGTATTTATTAAAGTAATTTAGTTTGTCATGTTGTGCAGTTATAAACATATCTGCCTCATGACTAATAATTCTAATTTTTCTTTTGGATATAATTTCCACAATAGATGAAAAGACCCTCTCATTCGGAAACGACGTTCACAGAATGAATAAGTATTTCACAAGTTTGGCACACGGATCGTAGTTGGGACACCTCTAATCTTCAACAGAATATTATAATATCTAAAAATAAAGGCAATATCTTTTTTGTAAAATTCACAAGAGAAAGTTCTCCCGCCAAAAATATGACAGTTAAATTTTGTGCCTCGTCAATACTAAAGTAAGCCAGAATGATTTTTCTTAAAATTGAATGTGGACTACCTTTGTATTCTTATATAAATAATCGTCAATTTCTATTTTTAAATTATTCTTATTGGCTCATTGGAGGGGGTGAAAATTGCATTTAAAGTAGCCTAAATTGATAGATTAATTTTTGAAAGAACATATTTGGTCCAATATAAGTCAAATAAATTAAATACAGCTAAAGTTCTTGAGTATTTTAATTCATTCCAAAAAAATAGAATAGATCACTTGTAATTGACTCAAATATTTCATGAAACCTTAGGTTGTCCAAAAATATGGAGTAAAAAAACCATTTCGGGTTTTCATCTTTTCTTGAATTTTGTTCAAAATTGTTATAATGTTGATCCACTACATTAATAAGGAATACTCATCAAAATGTAAAAAACAAACGGTGATACAGTATGTCTCAATATCTCTAGAACACTTTTATTATGTATAAAAATAAGTTAAGAACTTTTTGAATACTAATTTTACATAATTTTAGTATTAAACCAAGATGAGCTACATATGTATACTCGTATATGTAGAGGTATTAATATTCAAAAATTCCGCCCTCTGAAGCAATACATCTATGTCATTTTTCTTAAATAGTTAGCACACTTTTTTTACCGTCGATTCTAATATTTTGTTGCATTCCTCCTCCATAGAGATCTTCATACTGGGGATATTTTGGTGGGAGGTAGCAAAGTCCTTTTTCTCAATGATTCAGTTTTGTTGATGACAGAGACCAAAGGTTCTTTGACCAAAATATCCCCATCCCTTATTTTCTATTTAACTATGGTTGAGAGACTTTGATGCGTGGCATAGAAGATCATCTAAAGTCTATACCAAATTCTCAACACAATATGAGCTTTTGAGAACAGGAAAAATATTGTGGGTCAAAATACTTTTGTATTCTAAAGTATCCATTTTTCATTTACGTAGACTGCAAGAAAGTTTTCTTCATTACTTCCAATTACACTGCACATCATGACTGATTGATGATATTTAGAACTTTTCATATATATAACACTTTAGGCCACATCCTTTGGATTTCTGGTGATGTAACTGGTGATCCAGAAATTGCCCACAAAGTCCATAGTAAATGTTTAAAATAATAATCCTCTCATATACTTTCTTCTGTAACTCAAACATTTTAAAATAACTTGAATGTTGATTAACATACAGCGCGGGGCCTTTGTTTAACGATTAATTTTGAGCACCTGCGACAGCTGTGCATGAACGGCTAGCCAAAAGTTTTTATCGTCAAATACAAAAAAAGTATCGATAAACAGAGTATTTATTCCACAAATGTCCTTGTTGCGATCTGCGCCGGACTATACATTATTGAGATTGAAACTTATTAACCCTTGACAGGTCCTTCTTCTGGAGTCAGGAAGGAACTGGAAGAATCTAAAAGGGGGTTTATGATAATGATATGATAATTTATTCGAGTCTTTCAAATAATACTTGAGTTCAAGTCGACTTGAGTAAACTCAAGTTTGTTTCGAGTTCGAGTTAATACTCAAATCCAACACCAATTTTTATATGGAACAATATGTAAGCCTGGTTACATTACATAAATATCCTAACATATGCGTAACTAGAATTTATTTTTAAACTAAACAAACAATATACTTGAAAAATATAATAAATCTGTGTACTTATATTATTTATAATTGTTTTATTTTTATTTTTAATAAATAATTGATAGGAACAATAGTAACAAAAGCATCACCAAAAAACATTCTCATTAACATATTTATATAGAAACAAAACAAAAAACAGTCCAAAAATAAGACTCATCGTTGTATTTATAATTCAAAAGGTTTATTTAGAGGATTCTGATAAATGTGTTTATATTATTTTATTGTTTGTATATCTCCTGAAATATCATGGAATGAATTTATTAATCATATTTATCATTTTAAAAGTATTGGGTGGGTGTGTCACACTTTTGGGACTTTTTGATAAAGTTGAGCTGATTAATTGAATTATGAAAACATTATATAATGTTTACAAATTTGTTTTTTAATAAATGTTTTTTTATTAATTCACAATTTAACAAAATTCCTATGAAATAAAATATGGAACATTTTAAATGTATTTAATTAATACTTGTTTTAAATCTGCAACACCCAAAAATGGGTACAAGTTGTAATTTCTTCGTCTTAAAATGTGTGCTAAGTAACGAACATACATTGCTAATATAATTTCATTTTGATCTATTAAAATTACAGGGCTATATTATATTTATTTATAATATACCTGTGGTTATTTGAACTGTATAATGCGCCACAGAATACTTATATTTTATTAATTTTTGTTAAAATAGTAAAAAAATTGCACTATTATTTTATCAAAATCCTTCATTTAAAATTATTAATCTCAGTATTTGATTTTAACTTGTACAATTTGTACAAAATTGCGACTTTTAAACAGCATATACCTATATAGAATTTTATGAACCTTCTTTTTAAATGTGTATCAAAATCAAAAATAATAGTTTTATCAGTGCTGTTACAATAACAATATATCCGTATTGGTTTCGGTAACACTTTGGTACTTTTCCATACTTTTTTGACTAAAAAAACGCACATGAAGTTAAGGGAAATTAACACGCACTTATAAAGACATTCGTAGAATATGGTTTGTGGCTAGCTGAAGAAATCGATAATTTGAGGGTTTCACCATCGGAGGGTGTTATGATATAGTGAGGTTGCAAGTATGTGTTCCAATATACATTTAAATTGTATAATACCGTTTTCAATGCTTCATTCCTCAGTGCCACAATAGTACAGGTATACACATCATCATGTTTAGTGTCAAATTGTACTCAAGTCAGACTTATTCACTGTTTGTTGTTTATGTTTTGAAGGAATAAAAATAGAACTTAGGAACTATATTCTTCTTGTTCTTTTCCAAGTTTTTTTCTAAAAGAGGAATATCTTTTCAACTATTTATTGAACAGCCAAAAAAGGAAAGAATGAAAGAGCTCAATGAGAATTTTTAATTAAAAAAATCGAAATTTTTCTAAATTTTTTAATCAGGATGTATAATATATGTAATATGGAAGTAAGCATATCTTTCCTCCAACATAGGGGAAACAGGAGAGAGGATTGCAACAGACGTTTTATTAGTCAATCATCCGAAAAGCTACATTTACAAAATTTAAAATTGTAGTATTATTATCTAATGTTAATCGTTATTGCGAGAAAAAACAATTACTACGACATGTTTTTCTTTGAGATATTGGATAAAACTGATTTTTAGAAATAAAATTAATTTATAAGAAAAACAATATTTTTGTCATAATGTAGTCCGTTTTTCATTGTTTTTGTATCATTTGAATTATTAATCATATTGATGATATAACAAATCTGTCTCCAAATCATATTTATATTCTTACATCCTAATGTTAATGATACTGACTATAAACTGATAAATTAACCGGCTCCTATCGGGTTCCAAGTATCTTTTGAGGGTAGAGGACCCAGTAACGTAGAGAAAGATAGTATGCACTATGACTACTACAGAGAACAACAGAGAAATTAGGTAATGGAAGGGTTGCCTCAGGATAGCTTTATCTAGGCTGAAACTCCTCCTAGATTCAACAATTTCGTCCCAAATTCTAGGGATAACTGAAAACAGGTCAGTAATAACAGTTGCGCCTTAAAAGAACATTTCCTTTTAGCTCAAATCGTAAACCAACTAACATCTGCTGCAAATTACTTCGATTTTTAATCTACTTTATTATTATCAATATATAAACTATATACAAAGTATGTTTTTAGTCAAAATAAAGGTTTTTTTTTTATTGTTCATGTATCTTATCTACGTACAATAGTATATATATAGTGTATAATACTCATCAGTTATATAGAATATAAACATAATTATATTTTAATCTACAATAGTATGTATTGTACATAGAAATCTAATACCTAACTCAACATCTTTATTTATTTAGATTTCTAAATCTATAAGTTTAACTTTTGCTACCTGCAAAAGTAATTGTTGGAGGAAGAATGTTTTCAATGCTCACTCATTGACAATATATTTGATATATGTTAAATTTCAATATAAAGGTGTCAATTCCAACACATGTTGCATTTTACCTCTTATTGTTAATTCTTCTTTAATATTATAAATAATTACATTTCAATACAAGGCCCTCAAGAGGGCTGAGATACTCAATTTTTCTTATCCATAGTATTGATCAGTGATGTATATGATATAAATCCTTTTATATCTTAATCTGCTATAACACATTCAATGTTAACAACTCAATAGCTTAAAAGTAATATATTAATAAAATAAAAATATATTTTCAATATTCTTTAACCCAAATTCAAACCTGATTTTTTAACTATTGCAAGTATTCCTGGCTACTGGAACAATTGCAACATTTGACAGGTCGTATTTATATTCAATTTGTGCAAAAAAAAATATAGTAGTTGGTACAGAATGTCACAATATATCCAAACTATTGTATACAGATTTCGCTTTGTTGTAATGGTACTAAGAAAAATGCATGAAGTAAAATTGACTCAGTCGGAATGTTGTCACGATAATCTTAATTTTTGGTTAGCTTTGAAAATACAAAATTATTTATAACTAAACCTATGAAACAATTGAAATTATCTTGAATTAACAAAGTTTTGTCTAAAAAGACAATTTAATTTGTTGAATATGTATTTCCTTCATTTATTTTTATCGTTAAAATGCTTAATTTCAATATTAAGCTTTATATTGCATTATTTTTTTGTTTTGTTTATTAGAACTTGATAAAAGAAAAAAGAGAATATTTGAAATTCATATTTACGTTTCACTTCTGACAAGAACAATATCATCATAATTTTCATTCACATATTCATAGAGGAGAGAGTTTTAGGTCAATTTTCTTCCGGGAAATTTTTAGTAATACCGTCAAATTGTTGGGCCCAAGATAACCCAACAGTGAGGAGATTTTTTTGCAAGAGCAAAAAGTGTTACAATAGCTCACAGCCTTTTTGAAACTACTGATATGCTAATGGATGAACGTATGTGACATTGTACATAATATGTTATAATATATTTGTACATTTATCTTGGGAAAACGTCAAGTTCAATCAACCAGGTATTTCTTTTCTCAGAATTTTTTTATATAATGGTATTTATTTATCTTTGTGACTTCTCATATATTATCTTATGCCTGAAACTTTGGATCATTTGACATATGGTTAGATAGCTTTAGTTTGATTAAATACTGAATTCTTTTAGACTTTATTGTCTTAGCTTTCTATAACATTTTTGATGTTGGGTTTTTACGTTAATATAATTCATTTTATTAACCTTTTATAACCTATTATTTATTGAAAGTATTTTTTGTTGAAGGTTGATTTTTTAGATGTGTTGTAAGACTATTCAAATTTAAAAAAGTCGTTTAATTTCGTTTGCTAAGAAAATTATGAAACACAAGAACTTATGTTTAATTATTCCTTTTTCCATATTTTTATATATTTAAGTACTTTTATTCTATAATCCATTTGATAAACAATTATAGATGAAATAGAGTAGTAATTCCCCTTAAAAAATCAAATATTTATTTAAATAAATGATTGAAAAATGTTACAGATTAATATATTTTTTGAAGTTTTGAGACAAGCCATACATAGAACAAAAGTTCTTTTTATTTATCTTCTTTTGAAAAATACACAAATTTTGTCTGGACCAATTGTAAAGTTGTTGCAAATTTAAAAAAAAATATTTGATTGCCTTTGTTTTCCATCATCAATATTTATAAAACGGAAACTATTTAAATAAAATCAGCACAACGACGGATATTACGCAGAATAATATTATGATTTACCAGTTAATGCATTAATAAAAAATCCTTAAGGCCCAGAGGGAAAGCAGTGTCCCGAAAAATTCAAACATTAATAACCAAACAATATTATTAACAAAGATATCTGCATATATACAAACATAAATGTGGTATATAGATCTTTTTTTTTTAAAAAGTTATAAAGTTTTAAATTTGAATTTTCAAATGTGGAAAAATGATCATATTCATTTGTTTACAAAATATTCAAAACTTGCTTTCGATGAATCATTATAAAATATGCAATATTTTTTGTGATCTTAGTAACCTAAAAAAATTCATAAAAATACGAGCAATAACCTGAACTGAATATGATACACTGGTGTCCCAGGATTCGAAGGAGTTAAACAATTGTACGATTAGTCTACACCAAAATAGTCAAACTTTGGAACTATTGGCTGGAACATGACTTTTATTGTCTTTTGATCTACTGAACAAGAAAGTATTGATTTTGCCTGATAAGTTCTTATTTTTTTTTATAAAAGAGGATATCTTTTTCGTATAAATGGTAAAAATAATTTTTTTTTCGAAATATTAAAGATACATCTATGTATATAAAAAAAATACATTATGGCTTATTGGAATTCAGAGACAATCCTCAACTGGAAAGTTGCAATACTATAATCTTTAATCGGTGCAACTCCATCTGAGCAGTTAAAGGAACACTAAAAAAAATTAGAACCACGAGTGTGTGCTCATGAATGCTACTTAGGATCTGATGAGGAGTTATAATCCATGTTGCACTCAGGGTATAATTGAAAATCGGCAACAGAGTAATTTCTACCTATATTCTTCCTTGATACGGAGTTGACTAGTGCTTATTTTCTTCCTCTATTAAGTACTTTCAGCTGTTTTAATGAACCGTCATTATAGCTGAACTGTTCTCCTTCAAAACATTCTTCGAATTGTCAGGTTGACTATGTTAATTATCAGTTTCATTTTTTACATACGAAAATTCTTAGGATTTACAGCTCTAGATATTATACGCTATAAACAAAAACAATACATTACTTACTATCATTATGTTGGTAAGTAACTTATGAGCTCAACATGTACGTATATTGTTTGGGTAGATATAGTAATTTTGTAAGATTTATGATTTACTTCTAATTATATACGGTTAAATCACTTACTTTGTCTCATTAGATAACCCATTGAATAGGTCTTTAGGGGACTCGATAATAATTATGTATAAAAAATCCCTTTGATGTTCATCAAGTATATAGGTATTGTATTTATATATATTAGATATACAGTGAATTAACACAATAACAATCTTGAACAATGATCAAGAAAAGGAGGATATGCGAATTAATTTTTTAACATCATATACAACATGGATTGAAAATTCCCAGGCTTCACACATAGATGGAGTATTTTTTTTAATTCACCTCATTTTCAGTTAGTAAATCAACCTTCAAAAGACAGCTGTCAAGATTTCATGACAATATTTTCTTTAGTTTGTGATTTATTGTGCCTAAACAGTGGATTAAAAACAATTTCGTGTTTTAATTTCACTCTAACTCTTGATAAGAAAAAAATGTCATTCAACCTAAGCAATTGCTTGAACAGTTTTATGGTTTTCTGCTACATAAACCGAATAATAAAAAAATCATAAATTAAAAAAGCCAATTTTGAACGAAAAAAAAAGGATTTATTCTTTGTTAAGCTCGGGACTTTTTACCCCATATGTTATAAATACATCATAATATTTCATGGACATATATCGGTCATATCTAAATGTTGTATTAAAATTTTTTATGAGACAGGGAACTACCCAAGAATGTTAAATTTAGTTTAAAACTTTCATTTGATTAATCAAAATTAATTTACAATAAATCTGGACTTTTAAAACAAATCTAACCATTTTTACAATTTTTTTTTCTACTTTAAGCATAATTTTGGGAGTTTCCAAGAGATTAAATATAACAATTTAATGATAGGAATGGAAGATAATTCCTATGAGAATACAAATCTTTTTTCATTAATATAATTACAGCTTTGCTTTTTTGATAACAGGTCACATCTATGGCACATTTCCAATTTATTTTAAAAACTTTTAGTATTGGGAATGATAAAACAGGGAACGTATCAAGTCATTCATGAGGACTTGTACATGAAAAAAAAAAAATCTCCCTCCACCAATTGGCTACGTATGTTATTTATCATGAATAATAAGTTTCCTTCACGTCCTCCTCACATTGCTTGGCCCTTCTCTACCTGTAATATGTTTAAAGATGGTACATTAATAAATATTTGCTATGCATATGATGTACCAATATTTGTACGTACATACCTAAGAAAGAGGATTATATCATTCTTATGTAATATAGGTTTATACATTTGCACAATAGACATAAGTCCTACTTATTTCTCTTTCTCCGTTTTGGCTTTTCATGAATTGATTGGCTCAATATTGATACTGCATCTTCCTGTATAATAAATTCGACATTTATATTTTTATTTATGTGTAATGATATTTTGTCAATCATGCTTATAAGTCATCATTTCTCCCTCCCTCTCGACATATGATGATATTATGTAAAAAAAAATCATCATGTAAGTCTTTGATTATGGAACTAATTGATATCTGTTTGTGTTGTTTGTAGGAGTTAGTAGTCTTTATATAGCTATTACTAGAGATGATTGTAGGTATTCCCATGGAATTCAAGACACATGGAATAATCACACATGCAACATAGATCGTTTTTCTTTATTCCCCTCTTTAAGGAAAAAGGATGATGTTGACTCCTTCTTTCAACCCAACACTCCTTTTATCTTCCTGGTTAGTCAAGATTTTTTAGAAATCCTACAAAGAAACCATCAGATCTGCGTCCGAATTGACATGAAACCTGCCCTTTATTTTGGATTATACATGCAAAAATGTATGCTTCTCGGATTAATGTTACTTTTCGAGTCTGAATCTGCTGAGAAACCAGAACAGCTGCAACACGGTACGCTTGCAATAGTCCTTTTTCTTGATAAACAAAAAAAAACAGTTATAAAACATAGATCACAATTTTATAACATAATTTTACTAACTGTTATTAAAAGTCAATAATTTTTGTCAAATTTTATTCACAATAATGGATAAAAACAGTTTTTGAGTGCTAAAAGTAATGTACCTGTAAATAATTATTTGTCCAATAATTAACCAGTTATATATTGTTTTTCTTATAATTGATAAATATATAGATTGTTTTAAGTATTGAATAATTTATGAAAGTTCAAAACTCACTCATTGGGAAGAAACACATAGTAGCAAGGGGATAGTTGCAACAAGTATTATAATTTTCTTTGCATTGTTTATTCTTTAGTATATTTATAATCACCATCAAACATGTTTTTAACCTGAAAAGGACCCTAAAAGTTTTCTTAAGTCTATCTTCTTCAATCTATAATGTATACCTTATTACTCAAACCACTATTACAAATTTAAAAAAATAATGATTCAACATTATGAGAAAAGTATTTATTTATACATCTAAAGATATTTTTAGTTTAAAATTTAGAATTTCTTAGTCAAATATTATATTTGTAACTATTGTAACTGTCCTTGTAGCTAGGGAAAGTTGCAAAATTTGGAGAATTGGATACAAATATCTATATGTATGAAAACATTTGACTGATATAACCTATAAATTGATTCAAACCATTGCTGACATGTATGTAAGTTTGTTTTATTTAAATTTAGAAATTTAAAACCAGCTCGAAATAATAGAGTCAAAAATTATTGCAACTGTCCAGGATTAGGGATTTTATAACATTATTTTCGAAAAAATACAAAGGATCGATTCTAATAATTGTTACTCTAACAATATCTACTGGTCGTTTTTTCTTACATGAGACGATCGACAGACCACTGAAAATCTTTTATACTTGGTTCAAAATTCAATAACGAAAACTAAACAAGATTTCTAATATCATGTAAGACGTGTTGTAATGGGCAATGCAGCTAATGCAAATAAGATGAGAAAAATGCTAAGAAAATCAAAAGAGCATGAGAGCTTTGTCCACAAATATGAATGTACAGCTCACTTATTAAACAATTTAGCTTGGGGCTTCTAAATAATAGGTGTGAAAAGTGAAGTAGTCCATGTTTTTTTTAATATTTTCCAAATAATCACTATGCTGGAGCATTCTATGGCTTGAACAAGATATCGACAGGAAGGTGGTGAATTTCTTCTCATATACCAAGTAAACTTTGGAACATAATGCCAGATTGTATCGAGTAATATATAATAACCTAGCCATTTTTATGAAGATAGGGAAGTTATGCTTAAAATTAATCGATAATAAATTATATATTTTATATAATTCATGAACAATTTGAATTCAAATGAATATATAAATAAAGTTGAATTAAATGAATAATATTTTTTTAAATTAAATTATTAAACTCATGAATTAAATCAACTTTATTTACATTTGCCAACCCTGCAACCGTCTTAGTCCCTGAATTACGGAAACTCTCTTATTAATATATATGTGCTTTTTAAGTATAAGTTAGATTCCTACGGATATGCATTTCTTGAGACTGCTTATTTCGGGAGAAATAAAAATTAAACCATTTGATTATATTTCTGAAAATATATCTTTGATAAGCCAGTAAAAATATAATCTGAGAAAAATTCTAAATGTGCACTTAGCTCACTGCATAGTTTCCCTTATCACCAAAAGCAAAACAACTCATTCGTCATGTTTGTAAGATATCCTGAAATTTTTTATTTGATAACCTTAAAGCGTTGCATCATGTTGCATGCAAGTCATTGCACTCAAGGTTTATTGCATTCGTCAGACTTTCTTGTAACTATACCTAGACGTGTTGATTATAACAATTTTTATTAAATGGTAATATATTTATACTTATGTAACAATATTATAGATTCTTAAACTGCTGTTGTTACTTATTTTTGGAATTAAAACATACTCTTAAATATATTAATTAAAGACTTACAATTAAATATGAGGACGATAACGAAAAACAAATATTGGAGACGCAAAGAAACAAATAACTTATTTATTAAGAGTCCCGACAGAACAATCTACAAAGAAATAAAAATCCAAGAAACGCAATACCAAAATAAATACCCATGCATCAAATTTTATGAGGGAATTTGTAATTTGTTATAGGATTTAGTTTTTGTTTGTTTGATACAAGAGTAGTTACAACACAAAAATCTACTACGAGTTAAATGGGGGTGAGGCATAAAGTGATAGCTTGAGTAGATTCTTTTTCATATCAGTATTCTTTTTTTTATACACAAGATGTCACTCTTTTCAGCTTATTAATTGAGTTAAAAGTCTGGTAAATTGATGAAAGTTGTATAGCTAGCCAACATAACCACCCTAACAGACAAAATGTTCGGTCTCTACTTAATAATTTCGGAGTGCAATTAGAGAAAAACTGTATACGATATGCTAAATGTTTACTGAAGTGATCCAAAACTACAATGTTAAATGTTCATTTGTAGTCCATATACCTCAACATGAGGTTGGAAGCTTCTGCATGCTTTAAATATTTCAGCAGAACCACCAAAAGTCCATTCCTGGACCATGGAAGCCTTTAAATTAATGAAAATATCCAGGCAAGTTCTACAGGCTTTCCTCTAAATGTCAGTTCAGAAATAATAATCAAGTGGATTCAAATCTGGTGATGATGGGGACCATTTTTACTTAGAATATAATCTCCCGAAGTTGTACGAACATCATTTTTGGAATTTGTTGCTGGTATGGCACAGAGTTCCGTCTGGCTGCCAAATATGTATAGTTCCCATTGGGGTCATTCTCATCTGTCTAGGGATGTAAAACGTCTTGGAGAACATGGATGTATCCATCCAAATCAACTACACCTTTTAATAAAGATTTTCAAGGCATGACATTGCCATCGAATGTCATGACACCTAAGATCATGAAGTGGGGTAGAAATTTTGTCGTAGATATCCCTAGAACACATTCCTTTAATCCAGTAATAAAATGGCCGTTCCTAAGATTCTGGGTGGGTGATTGTGAAGATTTTTTTATGAAAGAGGTCTTGATAGCTGACAATTTTTTATGGTTGTTAACAACATCTTTGACCTCTTCCGAAGCTTAGCTTTAATTTTTTCAGTTCTTAGTTCTCAATCTTAGTTTCATAATGTGATGACGTATTGTCATCGTCATAACTCATAACTTTTCTGCCATTTAGTTTATTGAGGATCTTGGATCGTATTCCAACCACTCCACGATGATTTTTTTCGGGATCATCCCGTTTATTTGATCTTCTTCACCCCTTTTTCCTTGTGACTATACTATCTGAATGTCTCCTAGCCTCTAAATCTCCTTGAATTCTTTGAATGTAGAAAATCATAAATGCAGACAATCCTTGCTATTTTAGAAGGACGAATTTGGGCACTACAAAATCTGCTACTCATTGCTTTTGGCGTGTTCTCTGAGACATTGCTAGATCAAATGACCTCAAACTGACGCTAGCTGATGAATTGCTTAACTATTCGTCTATTGACTTCATTTGAATTGTATATCGGCCAGTACTTAGATACCATTTTTGCAGAAATACATCAGACTTTTCGGCCTATAAACCCTGAGTATTTGAGCAAATATTAATATCGTGTTCTTTCTTTCGTCACTTGGTTTTATCATTAGGGATGTGTGTCTATGGAAGTAATGAAATACAAAAGAAGTTCTTATTTACACAGATTATGCTCGTAATCAAAGATATGAATAATACTTTTATTTTAGTTGGATTTATATATTTGGTTGTTGTCAAATTGATTTATCATATTCTTACTTGAAGTATAATAAGGATATGACGTCAGACTTCTTGATATTATACATAAAAGACATGATTACTAATACATAATTTACAAAAACATAGTTTTTTCTTCTTGCTATCTTCAAACATGAATGAATAATTGATAAACCACTCAAGAACGATGAAGTTCATCATCATAATTAATTAAACATATGAAAGAGTTCATATCATGTCGGTTGACACTAATGAAGATGTAGAGCACTGATAACTTAAAAATATATTAAGCATAAAAAAAATGTTTAATTTCTATGGTTTTGAAGGAAATGAAAAAGGATGTCTTCTCTAGTTTCTTAAGTCATTTTATTACATATATGCTATTTTTGTTTCTAACTCCTTTTAATAAGTTTAGTAAACATAAATATATTATATTTCTAATAGATTGCTTAAGTAATGTGGTTCTCGCGTTTTATAAGTGCGAACACTTTACGCTAGATGGTGTTCGAACGATAAAATTTCAGTACTTTAATATTTCTGCTCAACTGTCTTTTTAGAACCAAATCTATTTTGGCAATGCTTCAAATAAACTTCTTTGGCGTAAAAAGATCTAAAAAACCACTCAGGCATTATCGTTTTCAAACGAAAACCTTAAAATATGGTGATTTTTAATCTTTAAATTAAATTTTCTCTGAATAAGATGATCGCATATAAAATATAATCACATAATTAATAAGTTGTCTCAAACTTGATAAAAGAGTAAAAATAATAAAAAAATTAATTAAAAAATGCGCAAAAGCCAAATTTGAAATAAAAAATATTACAGATTTGTAATCAGTGCACCAAGTACAACTACAATTGAAATGTACATTTTATGTTTTTTATTATTGAGAATAAGTTAAGACAAGGAACCTTATTTGAATTTTATTTTACATTTTTTTAGAAAAATTGTTTCAACCAAAGTAAGATTTATTTTTAGTTGTTCTCTTGTAACGCCAAATTTATGGGAAAGGGATAATACAGCCCTTTTTCGTTAACTATCCTAAAGTTGTCAACAGTAGTTGCCCTAAAATTGGTTCCTATTTGTTCTTAATTTCCTTGTCTTTGATTTGTTCTTATTTCAGTGGGCCATGTGCTAAAAAATACCATATCAAAAATTAACATAGTTTTAAAATGGTCTAATACACAATTGTTACAATCATAAATAAATGTAAAATAGGGCCTTAATATATTGTGTTTAACATTTCTAAAAATTTAATATCCAAATTTCAGCCAGAATGGGTCTTTTTCATATTTTCTTACTACAAACTTTAATCTTAACATATATTTTTTTTTTTCAAATTTTAAACAAAAACTCATAATTTACTAAGCTTTTAATTAAATCTGTATATTTACCAAGAATTACCAACAAAAAATTTATCAAAATTGTAATTATTTAAATTAAAGTCTGACAGGGTATACAGTTAATAAATGAAAAAAGATTTGTTAATTTAGCAGGGATAAAAAGATTTTGATAGACTTCCATGCATCTATAATTCCATGAATATGCATAATGGACAAAAAATAATCATTTTAGAGAAGAGATACAAAAAAAAAAAAAACTTTTGAGCAAGTATTTTTTTTAAAGAAATTAATCTTTATAAGCTGCGCTATTTCGACTAATAATGACTATAAGTATTTTTAAAATATATTAAAAATATAGAAACTTCAAAGGCAATGTGTAACATATAACTATTGTAAAAAATGGAACTAATCAGAAGATAGATGAAACAGCGGAAGCGAGACTTAGGGTTTAACTGAATGAAGAAATTTGTTAATATGAGCTACTTGTTAAAAGAGGAGAGTTAATTTTTAAGCCATGATGACCTATCAAATGAAAAAAACCAAAAAAAAAAACAACAAAACAAACAATAGCCCATTTCCTTTTTTAATCACTAAATTAAGCTTTTTCTTTACAAAAATTTCTTCTTTAGCCTTTGCTAATTTTGCCTTAAACTGAACACTTCTAAACTTTTATCAAAATGATAATGATTTTTATTTGATTTATGGAGTGGAGTTTCCGGAACTCTTTTCTCAAGATTGCTAATCTAGAACGGTATTTTTTTTTCTTCAAAAAGCAGTGAAAAATTAAAACACACCATTCTTTTTGATCCATTGTTTTAGAAATATCAAAAGTATCGTCACACTTTGCAAATAACTCCCAAACTAAAGAAAAAGTAGAAAAACTAACTGAAAGTGAGGTAATTTAAAAAACAGGCTCATATAAGTATGAAGCCCGGATACTTTTCGGCTCAGATGTTAAATAAACTCCGTTGGATTTGCCGTAACTATTTTTGATCGAATGTCTTAGGCATATCTCACTCACTCTTTACATTTCATTACACAAGTACATGCATATTTTGGCATTATTCATCTACGGCAAATTATGAAAATTTACAATTTTATGTATTTAGTAGAGTCTATTGTTAAGACTCTAAATCGTTTTTTTTTTTAAATAACTTTTTTAAATGTTAATTCAAATATAACATCCTACATACGATTATACCTTTTCATTTAACATTTGATTATTTTATGTGCACAAACAATTATAAAGAAATTGCAAATTATTTGCACTTATTCTTTACTTTTCTGCATTTGTTTTTGTTGTTGTTCAAACCTGAATAATTAATTAAAGTTTAATAATTAATGGAAAAATACCCTTGTTCATTTATGTGATCGTTGTTTTTTGTTTATTTAAAATTCATATTAAGAGAATGTTTTTATAGATGTTGTGGACAAGTTGTAATTTTTTTACGAGTTCCAACTTTTATAAGTTCATTGTAAAAGTTTCAATTTCATCGTCTTAAAGTGCATTATTCAATAACAAAAATGGATACTCTAATTTTCCAAGTATTAATTAATATTAATTTTTTTTTATCTGTTAAAATTACACGGTTATTATGTATTTATGAGTGATATACATGTTGGCTTTAAAAATTTATAATGTGCCATACAATTCTTATATTTTAGTCATTAGTATAAAAGTAGTCAGTAATTACACTAATATATCGATCATCCATGGAATATTCAATTATTGTAATATGCTGATCGCAAGTACAGTAAATCCTTTATTTAAAATTATACTTATAATTTTTTAGTTGTTTGTACAAGTTAATAAGATGTTAAATTTCTAAGATTTATTAAAGTGCTTCTTATCTATTTTAATTCATATTTTATCGACCATACTTTTTAGTATGCTCCTGAATCATTAAATTTAATTATATGCAATTAGTAATGTATCTTAATATTGCTCTGTTTAGGGGTTATTCGTATATTTAGCAATTTTTAGTCGAGATTTAGTTAATTTAATAATTTTTTTTGCTTAAAAGTTCTTCCTTTGGATTTATTTGATTCTTTTTTTTAATGTAAAGACTGAGCCATACAAAAGTAGCTACAGAACTATAATATTGTAGTAATTATTGTATATCATAAATACGACTCTAAAAAAAATTGCTGGATACTAATTTAAATCCTAAAATTCGCAAAAAGTAATACATATTGTGCAATTTTATGGCCTAGGAAATTTCGAATCTACGGGAGGACATAATCAACGCAACCTTCATCAAAGAAATACTAAAAGAAAAATTTGGAGATGACGTTAAATTTCTTATAAACAGTGCATGTATTAAATCGGAAAAAAGGGACAATTATGTTGAAGATCTAGTTGCAATTGATGGTAAGGTCAAATATGTCAATATCAATGAGGAAAAAAACGATGCATTGGTTGTGCAAGGCCACAAAGCATAGAAAATGTAAAAAGGGTGTTGAGGAATTCACTCTATTTGGGCGAGAATTAGCCTTCTATACAGCTTTTCTTTTACATTTAGACAAATAAGTTAACCCAAAGATACTACACACTCTTCCTGTGATTTATTCTGCAAATAAGCCAGATCTTCAAACTCTTGTGTCGGAAAAATTAGGAACTGATAATAATGAGGACCCCAAGAATAAAAGATTTGGATTAGTTGATTACCATGTATTCAAAGTCTGCAAATGGCTAGTAGAGCTTTATGGGTATGCTCATGTTCTTTTCCAAGGTGTATTTAAATAATCAAAAAAGAATAATATTTTTTTCGAAGGCTAAACAACCCGATAATTTTGATAAAAATACTGACACTATGTAAAATTGTGGCTGGTAATTTAATTCCCAGTCTTTTCATTCCTGGTAATTTCATTCCAGGTAAATTCCCTCGCTCTGAGATTCATCCCTGGATATTTACTTCCCACTTTGAAAAAGGATATTAAGTCACGTCATGCGGTTTATGTTTCCAAACTACTTAGTACTTTTTGTATAGGGGACTGGAGATGGGTTATGAATAGTGATAGATGGGAGACGGATATCCATGGTATATGCTATATAAATCTTAATAGTGAGTAGGAATGGAATTCCAATCCGTGGATAATATGTATACCTTGAGAAATAGAAGTAAATCCAGTCATTATATTTCTTGTTCTTCTATTTCCCAATGTATAAACTCCATAAATGATTCATATCCGTCTCCCATCCATAACTAATCATCGATGACTAACCACTTATCTCTAGTTCCGACCGCCACTCCCTCCCTCTACAGCCATACACAAAAAATACGAAGGAGTTTAGAACCGTATGACATCATCAAATATCCCTATTCGAAGTGGGAGGGAAATATCAAGGGATGAATTTTACAGGCAATGAATTTACTGGGAATGAAAAGACAAGGAGCAAGTTTTCTAGGAATGAAATCAATTAGCACCATGTTAAGTGGATTTTATAATTTACTAGAAGATTTACGAAATGGATCCGAAAATGATTCAACAAAAGAATATTTTGAATCTTCTCAGAAGGATGAATAGGGTTATTATACGAGTCCAGATCAGAATTCAAAACTGCACGTCATTTAGATCATTGGTGTAATAATATGTTGTTCAATCACGGTTATGATGTGATAGTTAAAGATGTCATCCTTTTGGTTATGCAAATAGTTTATTCAAGAAATATAGAATCGGACTTGGCTAGTTTTTTACTCAGTTCAGTCAAGTATGATGCCATAGTCGAATACTATGGTGAATGTCTTATCTCATTCATGACAGATTTAGATCCTAGTACTCTAGCATCACTTACATTAGAAGATATAAAGATGGATTTAAAAAAGTATTTCTTTCTTGGATTTATTTTTACATCTAAAGCATTTCCTCATACACTTATTGATAAAAAATTACATCTACCATTGATTTGAAAGTTTTTGACTTCACCACTATGGAGGATGTGAATAACCTTAGGGAAGAAACAAGATCTCAAGGACATAGCGATTTTAATTTGTACTGAGGATGTTTGGCGTTAAACGCTTCTTAAGTGAGTTAAAAATATGAGACTCTCTAAATAAATGAATTATTCATATAATAACAGGGGTTAAGTCTACTAATTAAGATTTTAAATTTGTCATATTTATGTTAAAATCATATATTTATTTAAAAAAAAGTTTTAATAAATTAAAATGTTTTATGATTAATACATACAAAAGAAACCCTATTCTTGATGTAATTAAATACTTATTTTTGGGTTTATTCATTTACTGCTCTCAGAGACAGATAATCTGTATTTAGTTAAAATAGAGTTTGTATGTCCGTGTGTGTCCATTATATATGCCCACACTGTTGAATTTTTGCATGGATGCCTCTTTTGAACCTGGTGAGTCTAAGAAAGGGGTGGTGTTTCTTGGGGGACGGGGTGATATATGATTAATTGGAGGGTTATTGTACACTCAAAACACAGAAAATGTTTTTTGGAGCTCAAAGAGACTATATATGGGGTTGAATTATAATTTAATAAGTGTCTGGCGTTTAAAAAACTAACTATACAAACATATGTAGAGTTTTCTAACTTTAATCAAAATCAAAAAAGTTATGGACAAAAAATTAATCGATACAAATAACAGTTTATTTTTTTATCGTGTGGATTCGTAGAAAAAATAAAAGTTATTGAAATTTATCTTGAGATTCGTTTGTATATGAATATGCTACCCAAAATTTTTGTTCAACTGAAATATTTGTTAATTTTTTTCTCATTTTTTAATCAAACGTCAATTTCCAATTTTTAAGAAGAATTGCTACAAAACAATGCATTTTGGACTACTTTAAACCCTAATATTTATTACAATTTGCTACTTACTACGTCTTTGTAAAATCAGCGTTAAAAAGTTTTTGCAGTTTTCTTTGTAAATTTAGATTAGGCAATTTTGGGACAAAAATTAAAGATGGACTTTTTACTTTGTTAATTTTTTTTATGCATATATATAATTTGATCTGTTATTTGAAGCTTTATATTTTAAATTCATCACAATAAAAATATTATAATAGTCGTCCACTTCGAAGGGGTCTAAAAATTAAGAAAAAATAACATTAACCATTGTCAAATGATTTTCCACTTCTTCCTGGGACCGTCAACGCCGGATAATCCTTTGCTAGTAGCTCGTATATTTGCAAGTCCAATTAACGTTTTTACATATTTTCACCTTAAAACTCTCTTACGTTCCTTCAAATCCCAACACGGGTACTTCTTTAAGTATATTTTTCATATAAAAATATATATAAGCATCAGTAAACAAATTCAATACTTCATTAACATCATATTTTATACTGTAAATTCATAATGTAAAATAGTAATTGGAGAAAAATATATATAATTTCGTGGACTGTTGTGAATAGTATATTTCTAAATGAGTAAATATTATCAAATATAACATGCTCTAAACTAAATAACACGTCTTCTACTTCTCTGCTTATCTTTTTCTTCATATTTATCGTTGAGGTTGTTAATAAATAACAAGAACACATGAAAATATTCTATTTAACCTTGATACTTTATTCCAAAGATTTTTTAATAACTCAAAAAAATAATGAAGAGCTCTCCCACATATACAGTGTATATAATAAATTAAGAATTTACATGAAAATGGGAGCAAAAAATGTAATGGACACTAGATTTTCCAAGGATTTGTCAGTCTCATAGGAATGATAAATACCTCAAGGAAGTAATGTACCGTTACATGTTATTATGAAATCCTCATATTTCTTTTAGATTAACTTGAAACCCATAATATTTTATTTATTTGGGGATTTATGACTTAAGACTTTTTTTTAGGCCAGTGTTAAAACTAAGCAAAAACCAATTCAATTTTTTTGAAATGTCATTTCATTTATCTTTTATGTTTTGAGTTTAATTAATTTTTGTCCATTTTTAATGCACCTTGAAGAGTAATTTATATACAGTGACTCTGATAATTGTTTTTTGAATAATGCTATCAAGTGCATTTAAGTCTCAAGTTTTTGATGTTAAACTCAATTAATGCTTCGTGTCTGCTACCATTGATCACAATTATCAAGAGGGTTGTAAGATGGATTAATTTATTCGTTTTTAAAATCTTGTAATTGACCATTTTTGCAGTGGTTTTTTGCTCCAAAAGTTATCATCTTTATTATTTAATTTCTAAGGAGAGAACAGCAAAGTATAAAGTAACCAAGTGTGTCTTTGCTTATGAATGACAAGAGTAATGTTTAAGATTTGTTGGGTGAGTTATAAGTATAAGTTCTTGTAAGATACATATAGTAATTGTAGATGGACATCAAAGTAATTCTAGCATATGTCCTTTGCTAGAAAATGAGTTAAATTTGTTTTTATTTCCGTCCTTCTCCTGTCATAGCTGTTTGATGTACTTTATCTAATTTATCATCATGTCAGCAAAACTTCTGAAACATTCTTCAGATTGAAAGGATTATAATGTCATTTTTGTTGTTGTTGTTTTTTTTTAATACCGGCAATGCTTAAAATTTAAAACTCTGATTATTAGCATTTTAAGTCACAAGGAGCTGTATGAATTTTTGTATCGGAGCTTATTTAGAATTAGATTATAATTTATTTCATATCTTTAGAGACGTGAAAATTATGCACGTAAAAATACATTTCTCCAATCTACTTGTACAGGTTTTAACTTTTACAATTGTATTCTCACACTCTTAAATATATGCTCATTTTTACTTCCCTACATTTCATGAATCTCCTATAATATGTAAATATATAAAAGTCGAATGAGATTTTTTTTGCTCAAAAAGGATGCAATTTTAAAATTAGAAAGGTATCACACATCAACAGAGCCTTTCTAAGACATATGCTGCTCCTTGTTTATTTTGCATATGTCAAGAACAAACTCATCATTGTCCTAGTCAAGAGTCAAATTAGGATTTTTGGGATGATTTGAGGTAACGAATTACTCAATTACATGACGTACTAGTCACTTGTTTATGTAGTGTTCGCACTTCAATATATTCCACCGCTCTGTAGTATATATATATACGATAAAAAAAAATAACTTTCTTAGAACTAACTATTGCTGGTTTAGCAATTTGAAATAATGGACTTCTAAATTTACATTTGGATATATAATTTTTTTTTTTTGATAGGAGTATAAATCATATATTATGAGACAAAGTTTTTGGTTGGAAAAACCAAGAAAAAAAACCGACCCAACCAACATATTTTTACAATTGGGTTACACACATTTCTTATAACTATAATGTTAATGGCTTTTATTATTAATTATTACTTTTTTAATTATAAAAAATAATTTTTTGTGCTCAGTTGGCTTATAATGTATTTGCTTTTTATATCATTTTAACAAATATCCCCTGATAATAATGGCTCTTTTAATTATACCATGTTGTTTTCAAGCTTAGTTATAATTTCAAGCAATAATATTTGATTACTCATGATTTCATTATTGTTTTCTTTTTTTTTCTTTTTAGATCTGATAGTAAATGTTGCAAAGAAAATATATATATAAATATTAATTTAATTATGCAAAAAAAATTTCAGACAAATTTATTATTAAAAGACTTTTAGTTATATTTATAATGACAAAAAAAGAATACAGCAATGAATTAAATGAAAAAAAAAATGTAGAATTTGTTCACTTATATAATGAAAGTTATTTTTGTCATATTGGAATATATTCAATATGTAATTTGAGTAACTAAGTAGCTGTATGTATTAAGTTTTCGTACGTAAAAGAGTATAGGTGCACAAAAATATACAAAATCAAGCAAGAATGTTTTTTTTCAAAATTAAATCGGTATATCATTTATATTCTTCTAAGATTAAACGTCAATTACTATCAAAAAATATAATGTTTAATATATTCTTTTGGGAGACGCTACAATTTCCACTTTGATTAGCAAAAATTAGTCGTCCTAATGAAAGAATAACAAATGGATACATCAAATATAAACTACCATATCGGGCCAGATTAGGTCTCAAAGAACAAATAAGGACTCTATACGATATTCAACAACATTTTTATATCTAAATTAGTTCCCAAAATTTGAATAAATATCCCATTTTTATATATATATATTTATAAACTACAAATTTTGCCCCTTTGGTTTGCAGAAAAATACCTATATGATCAATTATATGTCTTTGTGAGTGCATCAAAACTAAAGAAGTTAGGGTTTTGGATATATTAGAATTCGAAGAAAAGAAATCGACATTCCTTTTTACCACACGAGACGGGGAAAAAGTGATAATCGGGAGGAATCTGCTCTGCATTTATAAAATAACTTATACTTTTAAGTAAAAAGAATTGGCAAATGAAAAACATTGAGGTAGTAATTAACATTTAAGCGTATACCTCATGGTGAATAAAATGAAGAACACCAACTTATAGAGTTAACTCGATAATTAGAGAAGAGATGTGTGTAAGGAAAAAAATAAGTTTACAGGAATAGAAAAAGAAAAACGGCTGACGCGTGTGCTCTTTCTTCTTTTTTGTTCATTATTTCATTAGTTATAGGTTTGTTAACATCTCCCTCTAAAAGAAGAATTATCACCTATCTCTTGTATAAATTGATTGAAAAATATATTATAGAATAATTATTTAATAAATTTAAATAAAATTATAATATTTTCCTTAAACTAATGCCATTTTTAATGTGGAAGCCTGTCCTCCTTATATCAGTAATTCATTAACTCCCCAAAAATCTTATAGCAAGCAGTTGATATCAACAAGGATCTTATTTGAGTAATACCATATCTCTCCCTCCCACCTTCACCTTGCGCTTTTACAATAAAACCATCTCTATCAATAATAATTTCTTGAGAGATTCCATGAAATATGGATTTTTTTAGAAGACTCAGCATTATCTTTTTGGAAAAGTAGAAACACCTATAATATTTAAAATTCGCTTTTTGTTTAAATTGTTTTTAGTTTATTATTTTTTGTATATCAACTTTTTATTTATTTATATATGCAAATAAGAGTAAGCCCAAAAAATGTTATAAGTTGAGGTTTGGTGATATGTGACTATTTAGCCGTTCTTCCGGTAGGTCCCTTAAAAACATTAAAATTACAAATTTAGTTTTTAAAATCAAATTCGTTTAGTATTTGATTATATACATCAATTATTTTTCTTATCACATATTTTTCTACCTTCTGCAAATCTATATTCTCCGTGGAATACTTTTTTTAAATACACATTACATATAGTAAGATAACAATTACTTTTATTAAAAAATAATTTCTTGAAGGAAAATAGAAACGTATTCTTCACTGATGTGTAAATTATCTTGAGAGTATAGAAACAAACATTTTACGATTGATTGAATTAGCTATTGGTTTTACTATTTAAAAAAATGTGATTTGAAAAAATAATTTTAAAGATCAAAATAACCTAATCGATTATTGAAAATTATTCCACCATCAAAAATAGGTAAAGTGAAACTTGAAACTTCTCATTGGTAAATAATATAAGAGATGTTGTTTGGCTTCTTAAGTAAGTGAACATATTTACAGTGTACACGTCAGTATAATGTAATTATACTAATATACAAGAATTATTAGTATTTATTCATTATATACAAGATAACATGATTTAGAGAAGGCGGAATGGTTAGTGACAAACTCAAATTTGGTATATTACTCAGTTTGTAGAAATGATAATGAGATCTTAATGTTTTTTGCAATATGTAAATTAATATTTTTATCTTTTAGCATCAATTACAAATCATTGTTGTGATATTAATTTTAATGTTGATCATTTTTAGATTATCTATAATAGAAAATAATCGTGTTTATCGGAATAATTTAAACAACATTTGATTTTCAACTAAAATATATAAAGCAAATAAATTTATCAAAAAATAATTGAATGTTCTTTGTAAATATTTATTTATTAATCGTTGATATTGATCTCTTGATCCTAATTTCCCTCTCTATTAGTTCTTACCGCATACGTAACTGTCTGTATTTTTATACCAAACCTTCTATTTTGACATTTTCTGTGTGACTTGACACCGTCGACACTAGAAAATCAAATTTCATGATTCTGCAGTTCCATTATTGCTGTACCATCTTCCCCATTCTGTTAATTGATTACTGCATGGACGGATAGGAAGTGGGGATTTGGTAGTGTAGAATGAGGATGTAGCCATTGGATATCGGAACCACCTTTTTAATCAGAAATAAAAAGGTTCGCCAATTAACCCTATTAACTACTAAATTAGCCACAAATAACTATACTTTCATAAAACACCTAGGGTCTAAGAACTAAATGTAATACTTGAATTTGAGAAGAAATATAAGGAACATTACAATTGCCATTGTAAATTTAGAGCTAATTAGAGGTTATTCCATGAAAGTAATGACACATTTTCTGTATACTATCGTCGTTGTATCTCGCAATCTTTCTTCTAAAAAGAAATAAATAAGGGCCTAAAGTTATTTGGTAGTTAGCCAGTTCTTCTCTACCATGGGATTATTATTCAATTATTGTTATGAATAGATAACAGCATTCAAATTCAACCAATTAACCTTCAGACCACTGACAGGGGGAATAGACAACTGAGGAAAAAATAATTTTTAAACTTTAATGTTGGGTAGGTAATACTGTGCTGAATCACACACTCCTATTACATTTTAATAAAGTCTCTTTGGAAAATATCACAAGAAAAAGTTAAAAGGTGTAGCTACTACATTTCATTTTTCATTTTATTGTCATTTATCATCAAGTTAAGTGTACCAACAAATGAGCTAAAAAAAACGTTTATTTTTATTTTTTCCTAATATAATTATATGCATCCATCTTTTTAACGCCTTAGTCCCGAAAGACATTTACATTGTTGCAAATCTAATTATACGTATTGATAGGATTGACATAATTTAATGGGAAAGAAATACGAAAGACTATTATTTGACAAATTTTAAACATGTTTTCTTGGGATGACGTAAATATTTTTCTAGCTTGCAATTTTTAAAAAAATTGGGCGCCGAATATATTTGGAAGACGAATAACGAATATATTTGTATTTCGTGTTGAAAGAGATTAAATAATTCTATAGGACGAAAGACAATTATATTCATAAGCATAAAACACAAACTATGCTATCAAAAACCGACTTATGAAGCCAAGACAATGAAAATAATACTATGGGTACATAGCATCAATAGTAACGACTAAATCTCAAACTTTCGTACCGAAAGTGTTTAAAAGCAAATTTATAAACTAGTGCTAATTAGTGAGTCTAATAATAAATGTACAACAAAGACTCCTTTTTTCGTGGGAATGCAATATGAATGTTACCTTTTATATTAAAAAAGTTATTAATACATTTTATTGATTTAAATTTGATCTTTAACGGGACAAAAAATTATAAAAATATCTTTGGAAGCTGTTAATTTTGAGCAGGATCGAAGGAGTTGGTAAAAACTTTTTGAAAAATAAAATGTATGCTATTGATGAAGTTTTTACTCCTTATTCTAAATCATAATGTACTAAAATTTGAACGTCTCATGCGCCACTTTAAGGATTAGGCCAGAGCAGATATACCCTCTAATAATTGAACTGGAAGCAAATTTTTGTCAGCACTGTCCAGTTATATTCTAGTTATGCCTTATTAATATAAAATAGTTTATAAAAAGTATCATGCGCCCCTCTATGGATATTGCCAGAGTAGTAATTCTGTCTATAAATTGAACTGAAAGAAAACTTTTTTGACAATACTATCAGATTGTATTCAAATTCTGCCTTATTAATATAAAGAAGTATATCAACTTTTTATGAAGGAAAAGTACCTTCGTAAAATCAGAAAGTTTTTTACTTCCTATAAAAAATAGCATAAGAAATTTGAGAATACAAAAAAGTTACCTGAAGTTATTGTGTAAAAAAAAAAAAAATACACTCTATGTGATAAACCTGAAAGTTAATATCATCCTTAGATTTACTAAAAAACAATTTTGAATCAATCGAATTCGGTTGAAGTTTGAGCTTTTTTATATTTTATTATGAAAATCGAACCATTTCTATGTATTAAAGAAACTTATAATATAAAGCTTCATAAGCCATTAACGCATATCATGATTATATGAACAAAACAATTTTTTTACATTAAAATCAATTTCAGATGCAATATTAGCTTCTTATTTGAAAAAAATGGAGTAGCAACTATCACATTTTTTATTCTTCAAAGAGTATGAATAATAAATTATAATAAACGTAGTTAACATTTCCTTAACCCCCCCCTCCCCCATCTTTTCTTCAAAAAAAAAAAAAAATTTTTCTTGGTTTTTTAACTAAAATATTTGGATATATTTTTACAGCGGTATATTAATATTTAAAATTTTTGCTTCGGTAGTTGAAGATTTGAAATTACTTTTTTCTAACTATTTTATATGCTTAATACGTATTCCATTTTGTCTAGCGTTATCAAATAAAAACAATCTTTATTCTTGGTTAATGAACGCCTATTTTTTGTGGAAATTACTTTTATCTTTTAGTACAACCATGTTCGATAAATTAAATTTTTTTATTAAGAAACCTTTAAAAATTATTTATTGCATTAATAAGTCACTTGAATCAGATTTATAAAACTTTATAGAAGCCTTATCAAAATATTTCCCTAGTAAATGTGACACTTAAGATCACACTAGCAATTGTAGAATGTTATAAGATTTACAAAGACTCCACTAGACTCCTGAATAATTCCTGGTTTTTCTTTTTAAATAATGATTTATAAATACAGGGTGATTAATAAGTTTTGAAAGTTTTATTTTACGGATTGATTGATCTTAAAAAATATATTTAGATAATTGTAAAAATAAAAGCTATAGACTAAAGTCTTTAGTTTATTCTTTATCAATCACTTATCCCATTTAACTACTGTTGTTATCCAATACATCTGATACGAGATGGGAAAGATTTGCATGCTGTAAGGATGTAATTTTCAGGAAATTCCACCCACGTTTAAACGATATTGCAAAGAGAAAACAAGTGGATATGGGAAGTAGCCTATAACCTTTGACTCTGAACAACCCTATACAAAATTGTTGAGGTTGTTGAGATCTGTACTAGAAGGAATTCATACCAATTTTTTCCAAAATAAAATTATTTCTTCCAGCCATTCCTAAGATTGTCAAATAGTATAAATTGGAAATTTATCATGGTGAAAAAAATATTTTCTTGTTATCTGAGAAATGTTACTTAAACTAAAGATAAACAACAGTAATTTCGGAACAACCTATGAATTCTGTGATGCAAAATTTCCATTTCCGACATCATTTTGGATATTGATCTCTTACAATTCCGCTATATTTTCATTCAAATCTTTTTGATGTTCCTCAGGACCCTTACTGACCTCGTACGGCTACTTCTTGGGTTATCATCACAGCTACCAATCTTACAAAGCTTCAAAATCGTATATTTAATAGCACAAAGACTTATCGTGTAACTTAGGCTGCGGTGAATTTGCCACGGCGTCTTTCTTTTAAGAGTTTTCAACCGGATGCATGATGATTGAATCTTGTGACTTTTTGCTTCACCCTTTTAATATATTTTATCAAGGTTTATATGCTATTAATTATGCCCCAAACGGATTTGAGATTGTTGGAGTATGAGCTGAAAAAATCCCACCACTTATCGAACCTCTATAACTTAAAAATAACCTTGTGTTTATCCGCATCCTACATGTTTTTGGTTTCTTTGCTTGTGAAAGCTGATAAGTTTTTTGTTTTTTTTTTGCTTTTTGATGTTATTTGTTTTATGGATGAGTTTAAAGAAATAGTACCGGACAATTTGAGTTTTTATTTCTGAAAGTATCTACTTTTGTCAGAATAAGTAAATAAATTGGTTTATCGCAGTTTACTCAAAAAATGTACTCTATTTTACAATCAGTGCTCAGTTTTACAATAATGAATATGTTAAAAGTCTGTTCCGCTTCAGAATTTATCAATGTACAAATTTAAGTTATAATAAATTCATTCGGTTCCATGGATAAGTCTAATCTGATAGAAAAATTAGAAAATGTCATGTTTGCTATATTTTAAAAGTAAGATGTTTGTGTATACCAAAATGATTTCGATAAATTATAATGAATTAAAAAATGTGCAAAAAATTATATTTTTTTTCGTCAGCCTTCATTAATTTTTGACTCAAAAAGTAGAATTAAAGCAATATTATTGCTAAACTGCACCCCATAGAGCAGTGGGTTATAATTTCTTAATTTTTGGAGCAGTGTCCTCTCTACGTTATTTCTGTTTAAGTCCGAACACAACTTTTCTTACAGTATTTAGGCACACCAACATAGGTACACTAAATATTTTAAGAATATGAAACTTTATTTAGTAGCAGTTAATGTTATAAATGATACTATAAACAGTAATAAACCAAATAAATACTTGTTTTATATATTATTTTTATAATTTATAATCTAAAATACCTAATACTTGAAGGCAATAATACTTGAATTTGTGCACTGTTGAGAATAAATTATTTGAAAATTAAATTTTATTATGAAATAAGACATAGTGTACACAAAATAAAATATCTGTGGTGATAAAAAAACCGTCAAAATCCCTACCAATGTAAATTTAAGAAAATAGTATACTTTGGTAGCCTGCAATATTTATGTGTTTTTTTGTTTTTTTCATTTTTTTTTTTTCATTGTTCCTCCTCATTTTGAAAATTCAAGTACATGCAATGAATGCAATAGTTTATAGCGAACTCTGTCAGCACTCAGTAGATATGTTGTGTCTCAATTTTTTTAAGAAGTTCTCTTAAACGTGGTTTTTAGGCTCGTTGTAAATTTGACACTTTACATAATAATCTTTTGATATCTACAATTCCCCTTTCAATTTTCATCTCCCCTTTTCATATTCATTATTGAAATACATAAATCATAAAAATAAACTAAAACATTATATGGAAACTCGATAATTAATTCCATAATTTGTTAATAATTCGGAGAAAATAAAGAAGTACCATCCCGTAAAACATTGATATAGGAAGTATATGATAAATTAAAAATTTACTTAGAATGTGGAGTATATATATGTTATACACAAGATATTTAGTCTCAGGAGTGATCAACACTTGAAAGAAGAAATTGAAGGTTGAAAACGTTTATTATAAGTCAAGTGGCAATCAAACACTTACAACATGACGTCAAGAGGAAAATTAAATAATTTCAGTCACAACAAAGTATTGATAATTTTATGGGGGAAGAAGAATGACTCAATTGAGTTTCTAAAATTGAGATAATAGGTTGGTTTTTTGTGGAGTAAGGGGGAAATTAGAACTATTCCTTATGGACACTTCCCTATTGTTTATTCAGATTTTAAAATTCAGCTGTTTTGTCGAATACTTTACCAAAATCTTACCAAACGACTCAAAGAAATTGACACCGGCAATGGAGATGTTTCCAAAAGGCATAATTCTTTTTTACCCGATGCTCCAACAAAAAGCAATCTATTATGGTTTTAAAATCACTAATCTAGATATAATATTATTATGCTAGAAATAAGATATAATTTTACCACATATATTTTTATGTTATTCATGGTTATACATAAACCTCTATTACCTTTGAAAAGCTGAAACATTGAGTTGATATCTATCTTTATGTAAGGCAAATATATTTGTATAAACATGAACATATATTTTTGTAGGATTGACTGATTTCACAAGTAATATATGTAGATCCATCTTTTAAATAAACATGTAACTGTAAAGGAAATATACTCATTTTAAAATATATATCTTTTTTCATTAAAAAAAGTCTCAAATCCGCAGAATGGGACAAATAATCCAAAAATTGAAATTCTTCAAAATCATGACTAAAAAAAAATCAAACACACAGATTGGTCATTAATGTGTCAAATACTACTTTCAATTTTTATGCCTCAACCTTTTTTTTAAATTGTTGGTATATTGTCAACCATAGACCACACAATGTGGACCACCTGCTTTTGTCCTCTAACATAAAGAATGACTCATCTTCCTTCTGGTACATGAGGTTTATTTCTTTTTCATTTTGAATCTGCAAGTCTTTTTGGTCTGTATACCTACAAATGAAATTATTATTTCTTTAGCAAGTAACAAAATTAATTTTAAACATACATAAGCCACATAAAATTTGACGGTCATTTGAGATTTTGGCATTGTCCAATGACAAGTCAATCTGTTAGCAAGAGGTTTCTGGAAACCCAGTTTATATGTTAAATATATATATATATATATTATTACACAATGTTCCCAATAACAACTAAAATATTATTATAGGGGATCCAATGAACGAATAATATCAAATCAAAACATCTTGAGTAAAAAATTAATAAGAATATGCGATTTTCAACTCTCAAAATTAGTTTTGATCTTATGTAAATGCTACATAACAAACTTTTACGTCATTACACCAATACTTTATTTGAAATTTTTTAAATAAAAATAATCATTTTACGGGGAAACTTTTGAAAGATTGTTTATTTATCTAAAATAAGTTTTTTTTAATAAAATGCTCTATTTTTATAAATGTATATCTACTATTTTTAGGTAAGACTATGATTGCTTTGGCAAAGTTGTAAAAATTGGAAACTTCAATGACAATGTACAGCTTGTAAACATGGATGAATATGTTTCGAACTGTACATATATTTCTTCATTTTTGGACTACCTTTCCCTAACATTTCGAAAATAAGGAACAACTCCAATATATAGTGTGGTTCTGTAATATAGTCTCATCAAAGCAAAATTATAATTTATATTAGAATATATATGTTGAGACAATTTACAAGTTTAACATTTCCTATGATTAACCAATTTATCATCAATGTACTTGCTCTGATTCTGAACATATTTACGAAAACATATCATCATGGACTCGCAGTCAATACAGATAACGTCTTCAGGAATTTTTCCTCACTTGGCCTCCATAGATGACATCAGGGAGTCCTCACAAAATATTGGAACCTGTATTGACCTCCTTTCGACCATACCCTACATCACAAAGTCAAAAAGGTTCAGATCAGGTGAAGACGGAGGCCAAAAGTACTAGAAGTGATCTTTGCTTCATTTTTGCACTTAAGAAGCAATGTGGGTTTTTGCAATATTACACTCTTTTCTACAAATATTGATCATGAGGTTCGAACACCACTTGGTTTGTAGCTTTGTCATGCACACCCTCTAATGGAACATTTTGTTTAATTGTCCTCCGAAACTGCCATCAGGGAGTCCTTTCTGTCTCTATAAACTGCATTCCTTTTGAAACCATATCTAACACTGCAAAATCAAGTAGGTTAACATTTTGAAGAGGAGGATGCCAATTGTTCTCCAAATTGTCTTGCATTATTATTACACTTCATTTGAAGTATCGGCTCGTACCCCAAACTGCCCAATATTTCTCACTTGGATCAACCAATCTCCGAGAAAAATAATCTTAATATAATTACGTCAATGTTACTAATAATAGGACAACCCCTTATATTTAAATATGCCATAAAATATTATACTTCTCAATGTTCCTAAGCTTCTACATACATATTTAAACAATCCCTGACTTCTTAAATCATAATGAACTTCATCATCGATGCATTGATTACTACCTCTTAATGAAACTTGATTGATCTCCTTATCCAATCTCATTTGGTTTAATGAGACAAGACAATGAATGTATAGAGTATGTATGTAACTAAGTAAATACTTTTTTCCCCTTTTCTAAAGATAATGGTCTTGTAATAGTCGTTATTTTTGTGGCATTTAGACATTTTTTGGCTATATATATATATATAAACGTCACAAAATAATTTCGTATAAGGGGGTTAAAATGAATAAAATAAAAACATTATTCAAAATTATTGAGCATTTGATTAATGATAACTAAAAGATATGAATGGATTGAGGAAGAATATTATGGTCAGTCTATCATCATCTATACTAGGAATACTTTGTCCATAGAATGACCATTCTTTTCATCCTTTTGATATTTTTTGACCAACATTTTTCTGTTTTCCTATTAATAGAATAGTAATTAAATGAAATAGTGAATTGAATTAAAACAACCATGTCAGTAAAATCTTGAGAAATTTAAGAAGACGTTATTTTTTCATAATTATTTTGATAACATAATATAAATAAATAAAAAGTACGACTACCAGATCTATCATAAGCTTACACGTATTACTTGTATAGACAATTTATTTATTAGAACTTTGAATATTATAATTTTCCAACCTCAACAACTCTCCCTTCAAAGTTGTTGTGATTCAAAATGTGTATTACTTGTAGGAGTAAAAATACCCTGACAAATTAAATTTTTGAATCGCGTAAGTAACAAACGTTCCCTTTTATTTCCCCTACACATTAAACCTTTTTAAAATCACAGAGCCTCATTGACATTTAAAAATCATGACATGCAAAGTTCTTAGAGATAAATTGCATGTTTATTAGAGTGGAGCTTATTTTTTAAATGTTCGAAATATGAAGTCTTAACTTCTCAAAATGTTCCTTTTAGCTTCAAAAATTATTTTGTAAAACATTTTAATTTTACAAATTTTTCTGTCTTATTTTATAAAATTTAGTTATACAGATATTTTTCTTCAAATAAATGTCGTCAAAAGATCACCAAGGTCAAGGTAATCAAAATTGTCACTTTTTTGTGTATTTAAGTAAATAATATATGTACTTGCAAATTTTGATATAAATCAATTGATTTCTTTGTTTGAGATTCGTTGAAAAGCAACAAGGATAACTACAGATAAGCTACAATTAATGTCGCTACACTTATCGTTCTTTTAGAAACATAGATACGGAGTTCTCATAAAAATTTAATAAATATTTTTCATATAATATATTTTTTTTTCTAAATTTAATTATTTTCACAAAAAGTTATAAGTTCTGTCAAATACATGATTTCAAGACAAAAAAAAATCATTTACTTCTAAAAAAGTATGAAATTTCAGAACTTTACTTATTATTTTTCAAAAAAGTGTAAGTTAGCCAATGATATTTATTTACTAAAAATCACATTTTGAATACCTAAGAATTTTATATTTACAATATTTAAGAAATAATATCCTGCTTAATGTACACGCTTGAAATATGTAGTAACCAACCTGCAGGCATATACAATATGGGTTGAAAAGTACCGGTCTATTTAAAAAAAGAGAAAACCTTAATTTTAGTTAATTTCAATCTTCAAAAGATGAAAGTTTCATGACAATTTGTGCTTTGGTTAGTGAGTTACTGTGCTAAGTGTGAGGCTATTTTTGATATTTCCAAAATCTAAAACAAGTTCGTGTGTTGATTTTACACTGTTTCTTTATGGGGAAAAAAATAAAATAATTTCAAAAAAAGTCAATTTGAACGGAAAAAATACCATGTTTTCTTCGTTAAGCCAGGGACTCTTCAGCCAAAGACTTGTTTCACGATGGTTTCAACTCAAGTCCTTCTTTCATTTCATAGTTATTCTACTCTTAAAAAAATAGCCCATATATATTTTTTAAAATAGGAAGATAAGAAGAAAAGACTGTGTATAATTCATATAATGGTGTTGATTACACTGACCTTGCTTCCGAGGAGCATCATCAATTGTACATAATAATGAAATAATTCCACCTTTGGGGATTTCCCTCGAGCAATTTATTATAATTGCTATTGGTTTAACCATTATAAAAGGTTAATAGACAATGCACGATTCTATGCACTAAACACAAATATAGCATTAAGGATAAAGGTAGAAAAAGGCACACACGTATAGATAGAGAGAAAGGGTTTTATATAACACATATGAAATAAAATGACACATAATAACATGCATTTATTTAATCCATCTAAGCTCATTTTGTACAAGTGCACATCCAATGCAAAAGAAAAACCCCAAAAGAGGGGGAAATTATAGTAACATTGTTATTCAACAAATTAAGGCTTAATTAGTAATTATTATAAATAATTAAATACAACTATAACTTTTTTTAATAAAAATTGGGTATGGGTCAATGCAAAGAACAAATAATCATCGAAACGTATTTTATGTATGTACAGGGTAATCTAGAACTAATGTCCCATGAACTAAAACGTCATTAAGTTAAAAGTAGTATGTGTGCATTCGTTACCCATGTCAACAATCTTGCCACAATAAGATAAGCCCATACCCTTATTGCAAATGAAGTGCAATAATTGTGCAAATACAGTTTTAAACAATTTTGGGGCAACCTTTTTTCCTCTCTCTTTATCTAACCTTAAACCCAATCCAGTTTCCAGACTCAATAAGGATTCCCTGAAAGTAGCCAGAATATTCCGGAAGATTATTGTGCGTAGTGTTGGGCCAATTATCTTTTATTTGGTACAGTTCAGTCCAGTCTTATGACTAGTCATTAGGATTGTCAGCACTAGAGCTCATTAAACGAAGAAGAAGTAAAGTTGAGTGTGGTTATAAGGGACAAAACTTTTTAAGTTTTTAGGACTCATATGCAGTCCTGAGCTGAAGTGGATCGGGACATTGAAATGGAAGGAACTGAAGTCTTGAGTCTTAAATAAGGACAGACACAACCCTGATTTTGCGTACTTTCAGCAAGTCAATTTGTTCAAAACAAAGGGAAGCACATTGAATGAGATATTGATCAATTTTAGGGCAATATTTTACATATCAAAATGCATTTAAATATTCCAATCTAAGCTGTCATTCGTGTGTAATTAAAATTTTTTCATGTAACTCGAATTCTGTGCAATTATGTATATAGAGACATAACTATATAAGGAAATGAAACACATTTGCCATAAAATAAATGAGAAACTATAACTGCGCTGGTATAGGGCAAGAAAATAATAGATATAAACTAAAAAGTTGATATTTACATTGATACGAAATAACTTTTCAAATGAGGATGTTACAATATAATAGTTATACCTTAATTATTCAATTTTAAGGTCTTCAAATCTCATATTCTCTCTATTTACTCTTTTTTATTAGCTGTATCTCTTAGTTTTCTGCATTTTTTACGCAAAAGGCTCCATTTATCGGCCCATCTTGCCGTAATTTTGGGACACTCCAATCGAAGTATTATTTTATATCGATAACAAACTGAATAATTACATGTTCATGCAAAATTTATATTTTTCTAAGAAATATATTGAAAATATTCGGACGAAAAACGGTCATTTAATAAGAAAGTCAATGCCTAATATGTCTTTTAAATACTGCAATTAACACCGAGAAATTTGCCACGGAGCAAAAATGTGAATACGTTGTTAAACTATTGGTTTACTGATATACTATATATTAATAACTTATCTCAATCATTATTTTTTTTAAGTAGAAATATATCCAAAATATGTTGGTAGATAACTTTATAATTGTTGGTCAAAAGTCAATTACAATATCGTTTGCCAATACGTCCAATTGTACCATGAAAAAGTTGCGACATGTGCAACTCAATACGTAACTCTTAATATCAAATCTGTTATAACTCTGGAAGAGATGAAAATTTAAGGTCTAAAGAGAGGTTGATAGGATGAACAAAGTCGTGTAAGGCATATTATTATCATTTGTATATATACATATATTATAATGCTATATACTTTATGCTTTTCGTTGTAATATATTTTCTTTTATACCAATCAGTGGTCCCAAAGGTATGTCTTTTAATATTGTGTTTTTCTACTTTCCTAGATTTAATTTAGGCTTCCTAGAGCTATAAAAACTAAACATGATGTATGTTAGAAGCTAAAGTGTGGAACACATGACTAAAATTAATGCATCAATAAGATTCTGCAGTGTATAAAAACCCCAAGAATATAACAGAGGGTGAAAATCCCGTGGATTGGCGTGGAAGCAAAATTGTGCATTGATTATGGCTTTATAAATGATATTTACAAATCATATAAAATCCCACTGACTGACTAATCTAATCACTTAACCTATAGTAGGTTATTATAAAGACTCCTGCGAACCTGGTTCCTTCTAGTTTTTTGAAATTGTCTTTCTTTCTTCTGCATTAATAGATAATGCAAGCTTGAAAAATAAGTGGTTTTTTTTTCTTAACATGTATAATTTGAAACATACCAATACACACTATTACTCATTATGTAGAGACAAAGCAAAAATATGTAAAAGTTTTTTTATTGTTTGTTTCGATATCTATTTATACAAGTAAGTTTGCACATGGTGGCAAAAAAAATTCAATAAACAATGTTAGATAATCCGTATATTGTAAATAATATCTCGATACATACAAAAAGTACCCGCATCTTGACGAAAAGCATTCAAGCATTAAAAAAAGTTATGAATAAACACATATTCCTTTGAAAAAACTAATAAAAAGAAAACGAATCAATTTAGACAAATAAAATAAAGAATTGTTTTTTTTTTCTACTTTGGATATCAATTTCCAAAACAGGCTTCATGAAAAACTTTTTTTCCGTACCTTGAATCACTTTGAATATGTGTTATTTAATCGGTATTTCTTTGGATATGAAGTTTTTCACAATATTTATTATGAATACTAATATTCCAACATTTCAAATATTGTAATTTAAAAACATGTTTCACGTAGCATTATAACCAACATATATTTTAAGATGGAGAGAAGTAACTCATCAGATAAAGTGCTCCAGATTATAAATTCTTTCGAATTCCATGTACGTAGGTTCAATTGAATATCGCTATCAAGCTTTTTGAAAATGAAAAACTCTATCCTGTACATACATCCAGTATTGCTCGAAAAAAATAACAGAAATATCTTCATTAAAAGGTCATAGTAAAAAAATATTCATTATACGAGTAGAATAGTATTTATAAAAAAACAAAAACAATCTTAGGATATCATAAGATTTTCCAGAATAAATAATGCAATTCGCAACAAGATTATCTCACTTTTAAATCGGAAACTTGAGTACAAACAGTCATATACAAAATATTGAGGACGGATCATAATATTTTCAATGTCAAAAAACATTAATTGGACCATGGTTTTCATCACAAATTATTTTTTTACGTTCGTGGTGTTATAATAGTATAAATAGTTATTTTCAAAAGCTGTTTTATCTTTATGTAGGACCTATGTTCAATATACCTAGGTGATATTTATACTGAAACAATAAACAAACATGTTTTATATTTAAAGACGAATCTAATAAATAAAGTTCACTGTGAGGGTGCTAAATGGAACTATTTTCTCAAAACACTATGACCGGAAATTATGTTGAACCTTTAATCTACAGCCAGATGACAATATTAACAAAAAATCTAGTTATACATAATAAGGAGAATTTTGTTAGTTGTAATTCTTTGGTACTGGTAATAGGGATGGGACCGACATTTGAATTACATATTAAGGACCAATATGACCCTAATTTTAATCCGTTCTTGATCATAGTATTTAAAAAAACAAGATGCAGAACACAAACATAATAAAAGGCCGTTAAAATTTCATGTATTCTATATATATTTACAAATATTTTTAATCCTCTTCATATATATTATAATACATTTTTTTAGAATTTTTTTTTTATCAGAATCGTATCCCAACAATTACAAATATGAAAATAATATCCTTTTTCCCTATTGAGAGAAGACTTCAAGGTATCAATTTTCCACTCTATATATTTTGTAATTGATCCAACAAAAGAAAAAGATCCGTCTCTAAGCATATCATTACCTATTCTTAGTGGCTTTACTAGAGTCATTTTTTCATGGACCAGGAACCTTGACTCGAATTCGAAAAATATATGGACGTGGTTTTGGAACTATATAAACGCAGAATTGTAGTCGTTTGCCCATTGGACTCTTTTTTTTTTTTTTTTTAATAACTCCCATTTTAAAAGAGATATTTACGAGAAATTTGCGTTTACTTTGATTTCAGTATTTTCATATACACGGGTGAGCACATGTATTGAGACATACTTCAAGTTTTTTTAAATAATCTAATGTGTTTATCTTGTTGTGTTCTATTATTACCTGCAAGTACGGTCAATAAATAACAACTTTTGTTTTGATACTTAATCTGTTCAGTTTCACTATGAAGTAGAAAGAGGACAAACGTAAAGTAATTGCAGAATTGTTTGAGGCCAGCAACGATGCTAACACAATCATAAAAGTAACAAAATATGCCGGGGACACCGTCTATGACGTCTGCAAGGGACTGAAGGGGCTTTCTCATTCCTCATATGGTTCACAAAAAGCCAATAAGTGGACTGACTACTTCCTGGCTAGGCTCAAGAGGTTCATCAAAGCAAATCCTAGTATATTAATGGTTATTCATGCTCGGAGAAGGTCTATAAGTAGAAGGACGGGAGCTAATGCCATCAAAGGTGACTTCCGTTTGAGGGGAAGGTTGTCACCTTTTTACCACGAAAATGATGGAAAACATTTTACCAAAACATTCTGCATTACAGCCAGTTCCACGTCGTTATCAAAGCTGGAAGTGACCTTCCAACAGACCTGACCTTCACTGGTGGAATTTCTAGCTGTGGCTGTAGCTGACAAAGAAGTTAAACAAACATCCCCATAGCTCCTGGAGATACCTTAAGCTTTCTGTGAAGAGGAACATGTCCTTCTTCAACAAGAAAAATGTAATAAAGTCCTTTTCAGCTTTTATGCACAGTTTACTGTTAGTAATCAATGCCAAGGGTGATCATATTGAACGATACAACAGCAAATTACTCAATTTAAATTTCATATATAATAAATTTTGTCTTAAACTGTCATCTATTTTAATTGAAACTTACTTGAAAATATTGTCGGGTGACGTTTGCCCACCAAAGTATATGTTCATATCTTATTCAGAAGATCCAATTTTTTAATTATTTCTTTAATTCAGGGCAAGACCTGTTGTAAGTGCAAATCCACGGCAACCTGCATATACCTATTTAGTTTCTATAATAATTATAATTTCAGGATCTTTTTATCTAGGTATATATAAAAAAAGTTGTCTTCTTAAAAGATTATATACATATATATATATATATAGTTATTATATCCACTGATATAAAGTGCATTTATTTACACTATGGCTTAGAACACTTATTGAGAAGCATAAATTATAAATCTATAAGTTACATAGCAATGGGTCGGTTATGTTAAGTCCATTTTTCCCCCTTTTTGCCTAGTATTTCTTTCATGTAAATATTGTACAACCATTTGATTTATTACTTGGTACTATGAAAAATAAAAATAAAACATATTTGAAACTGTCAATTGATATTGTAGCAATAAATACAAAATGTTTTATAGGTATTGATGTAATACAATGGGAATGGTGTATATACCTAATACCCACGTTGTAAGTATGTAAGATGTAAAATCTTATTCATAGTAAGCATTATTCTCTGAGCCAATCCGTTTTATAAAGGTTCTAAAGAAACATTCATATAAGTAAGATCAGTTTTGGGAATATTTCTCCTACAAATCTATCTTTAAAAATCCCTCATTTTTATTGTTTTACAAAGAAATGCAGGTCATACTTTCTCTTTCTATCTCAAAATTGGAATAATTAACAGCTGATAGTTGAAATTTCAACATAGCAATAGCTTTGCAAAGTGAACAAAATATTGTTAGATTAATAAAAGGATCTCAACTTTTATGAAGTATTAACATTTTAGAGATCATATTATATGGAGGAAGTTTTAAGTTTGTTTCTTATAAAGTATTCCAGGAGGGGAGTGGGGCCTTGGAGTCGACTGTGGACTGAATAATGAGAGTGGAGTAGATAAAATCTAACTAAGTAAAGTACTACAAATTTTCCTTGTATTTACAAGAGTCATTGAGTATAGTTACAGTATGAACGTAATAATACCATGGACATCATGAACTTATCTGTCATCAAATTCATTATCTCCTGGAACGGAAAATTGATATAAACTTATATTTATAGAAATTAAATATACAGTGCAAACATCAATGATTGTCTAATCCTACGTAGAAACTTATCCAAGAAATTGTGATCGATGGAGCTGAGATCCCTTTTCTCCTAATCAAACAATTTTGAGATAAAAAGAAAAAGTATGACATGTGGGCAAACTAATAGAATATACCCGACATATTTCAACATTACACCAACACTAAAGTCAACTGACGACAACGTGATCAATTTTTGTGCAAATTGAGTTGTCTATAAATAAAGTTTTTGTGTCTACTTTGAGTGATGATGGTAACCAGTGATGGTAATTTTTGAGCATTTTGGGCATTTTTAATAGAAAGGACCCTGAAACTCTAAATGGTAACCCTGATAATTTGAAGAATCTTTTGAAGGGCAGTAACTTAGCTGTAGTGACGTTTCGTTAGATCAGCTACAAGTAGCGTGATAAGAGGGATAGATAAATAAATTAAGACATAAGAAATAATTACTCTGATGGTGATCCCCCATTCTACTCAGAGATAAAGCCTTACAATTATAACTCCACAACAAATCCTCAAGGTTACGCTCTGACGTTTATCAGCATACGTAAAGGTTCAATCCGGTTTTGGATTCTTTGAAGTAGAAAAGGAACTTTGCTTTTCAGAAATAAAATATTAATCACACCGCTTCAATATTTTAAAAAAACTTCAAAAAAAAATTACTATTTTTTAATCTTATACCCCAAAATTTGAATATTTAAATTTTTTTTGAATAATTAAATTTTTTTTGTGAACAGCTTTCCAAAAATGTAATTTTTGAGAATATCTATACTATTTTAATTTCTTTACCAAAAAAATTAATATTTTCTGAATAATTGTAGATTTTTTAAATTTAAATTTTGAATTTAAAAAAAAAAACCAACCAAGCCCCTCCCGACAAGAAATAATTAATTTAAATAATCCTCCTGACACCTCCGCTTTATTAATAATTAATTGTTGTAAGCAAGCACTCAAAACATTATATAAATTGAAGACATCTACCTCATATTCAAATCCCTCATTAACCATTATTCTCGCAATCCGAGATAGTACTGTATTCTACATATTGCTGCTATTAAATTATTTATATATATGTACATTATACATATAATAGACATTTATAGTCTTTTAATTGGCCATTATGTATTGCTATTAAATATATTTTGAGATAAAACAGTGGGAAATGAGCTGACTTGGATCATTTTATGATTAATTTATTATTATAAAGAAGTTTGTCCTTCACTTTTTTTTTTTTTGGCATAAATCTCTACATCAATTTATATATAATCTATAAAAATATTTAGATATATGTATTTATTCAATTTATTGAGCTTAAGAAGTAAAAAAAAAGGATTTATGTCTTTTGAGAAATGGGTGCATTTTTGTTTAAAAGGATAAATAAAATTGCCTTCCATGTATATTGTACTTATACAATATACATGGAAGTCATACAGTCAAATAAATATAAAAAATTCAATAAACATGAGTTTTTTTAAGGAGAAGAATAAAAGTACTTACCTATTTAATGTTCTTCGTCTTTCTTCTCTATAGTTATGATGAAGAAGCTTTATAGGAATATTAGAAGAACAAGGTTAAACAACAAAAAAATCATGGAGCAAACACAGCAAATTTATGACGTCATTGGGCGTATTTGTTTGGGTAAATGCAATACATAAAAAGGAAAAAGATGTAGTAATCTAAATTTGATTCTTTATTTATTGAAGGGAGGTTTTAAATCTCATCTATAGTTATATCTGCTATGTTTGTAAAGTTTTAGTGAAATGTTGCTGATTTACTTTGTAATAAAGACATTGCTTCATAAAAGATATTCACAGATTTAATAAATTGTCTTACAGTGGAAGGTGGCATCAACTTGAGGGCTCATATTTGATATTTTTCCAACCTAAAATGGACAATTCCTAATAAATTTTGACTAAACTTAATCATATGCAATGAAATCCAAGTCAAAGGGGTATGTAATAAAAATCCCTATAAAAAATTGTGGAATTAATTTTTCTATAATTCGATTAGGGATAAGAAAAGTAGTATGATTAAAACCAAATATCGTGTTCTTTCCATATTAATAATAAATATTGTCTATACGATAGAAATAAGATAGTATAACGATGTAATAACATATTTTTAATTCACATTTTATAAGGGTCTATTACATAATTAAACTAGACGTTAGAGGTATATATGTTTAATAGACGGTAATATTTATGTTTGTTGGTTTCAATTTGACAGCCGAATATACAGCAATATTGCAACAATTATCTTTAACATTCACAAAAAAGGTTTTTACTGCCATGAAACTTGGTTTTTTATGCTTCAAAATTGGCAAATAGTAACAACGTTTACGTCAAATAAAAACTCTGTTTTAGCTAGCTTCACGGTTCTACTAAACTTTTGTAGCATTTGGTCGCAAAGTTTCTAATAACAACAGCCATTTTTGTTGATGAAGAAAGATTTTTAATAAATATTTCTTTTAAATTTATATTTTCTTTGAAGATTTAACAAATATTTCCATATTCGATTATTTTTGATTGGTCAGCAAAAATAAATCTATGTATAAAAATTGGTACTGTTATAGGAAAAAATAGGCTCCCTTTGAGTATCAAAATCGATTCATAATAGTAAATTCCACAAATACTTAAATATTGTTTATATACATAATCAAGCTTATAAAATTTAACATTCCGTCAAATATTTTAATATAAACTATTTCAATGACAAACAAAACATAATTTGGCACCTCTTTTTTACTTATATTGTGAGCATTTTTGATCATTTTGACTAGTACTATATAAATGATTGAACGGAGTTCATTATCAAAAAATACAATTTTCACTGAATGATGATTAAAATCAAGTTTTTTTTTTTTCATATCAATATCTTCAAATTCAAAAATTAGGCTATATAAAGGTATGCCAATTTTAAAGGATAAAACTGGAATATATATATGAATTTCCTGAAATTTTGGTAGTGGTATATCACTATCAAAAATAATAAATTCGATTGATTCGGAGTCCACAGTTTGTTTACGAAATCTAACTTTATAAAGTAAATTGTCAAATGATAATCATCCAGAAAAAATAATCATGTAAATTCTAACAGGTTTAGTTTATATAAATATCACCTAGCTAAGATTTATTTAATTTTTTTTTTTTTGAAAGTGTAACTTTTAAATAGATTCAAACAATAGCAGACATATAAAAGCTTTTTTTGTTCAAATTTTACGGGTTTAAGTCAGTCCAACTCGGTATAATTCAGCCAAAAACAAAAAATGTCTCATGAACATATTTTTTTTGCAAAAGAAAAACGCCGAGTACTATTTGAATAGGTTACATAAATAGGAGCATCACTGAAAAATAAAAAATCAAGAAAAATCTTTTTTTTTTTTTTGTTAGGTTGGAAACTTTTCATACCACCCTCGTAAAATTTTGTTTAAACAGTATTAGAAGTAGTTTTATAATATTTGGGGTAAGGAAAGCCCCTTTTAACTGAAAATTGCTTAACAATAGACAAGAGTGGGAAAAATTTCCTTAGATTCTCTTTTTTTCCTATTTTTAGTGTTTGCTATTCTTATATGAACATGCCAAAGATTCAATATTATACGCATATTATGTAGCTGTAGATTTTTAATATGTTGTAACAAAACATTTATTATAGAGATCCGTCCTGTTTGTAAGGACATTTGTTTAATATGATTTAAGTATGTATCTACGTACCTACAGACCATGTCCATAAAGATATTTATGTATACTCAATGTTTGTATCTCTGAAAATGATGTATTCGTTTGTTTATTTATATTAGATTTTATGTTGTAGTTAAATTGGAGTGATAGAATAGCTTTTCTTCTCTTCACAGTAGTATTATTTTTTTATTGTCCCTTCTGAAGAAAGAATAGGTTATTTTTTACCCTATTTTTCACATATGTCTCCTTATATGTACATATTTTCCGGGAATTTGTCTTTTAGCTGGATTCTAAAAAATTCCTTTTTTTTTTAAATTGCTGGATACCCTAAAGTATCAAAATCCCGTTCTGAAATTAGTAAATTCCGTGATATTTAACCATATATTTTTGAAAAAGAAATACATCAATACCAATCTTATATTACTAGCTGCAGTACCTGTTATGACTAGGAGTAATTTGATATCGACTAAAATATTCAATTAGTTTTCATAATATCGACCCGATAGTGATAAAAATCCGGGTATTTTTTTAGCTAGCTCGTTTTTTTAGAATTAGTTTGATCTTAGATAATCTATTAAAACGTCATGACAGCTAAGCTGTTAATTTTCGTTTTTTGAACATGCCCGAAATATACACGATTTTCATAACTATCCCAAAAAAATCCTCAGTGATACTGTATGTTTTTCATGAGCACACTCGCACGTAGCTACTTAATACTTGTATATTATGTCCTGAATAATAAAATAATGGTAAAAAGAGTTTGAGATAAGAATTTAAATATGATTTGATGTGCCAAGGAAAATTTCAGTCTCTAGAAGGCTCAGTGGCTGTTCTTAACCTACACATGTTCATTGCTCAACCTCATTAAATTTCACATCCAGTATTTTATATACAGTTGAGCCCAAAAGTATTTGTACCCATTCAATATTTACCATATTTATATAAGAAATCTTTACCAATTTTTTTAAATTTTCTTTTTAGTAATGTTTTTGATAATAATTATTATTTATTGACTAAAAATATCAACTTCATGAATAAAATATTTTTTATGCCTCAAAAACAATTTTTGCTTTTTTCAAAAATATTCATACACCTCAAAAAGATAAAAATAACAAGCACATTTTTGGTTTATTTTGTCATGTTAAATTTTGGATAGATTAAATTACTTTTATAAATTACTAGAGAGATCAAGATTTTCCTGAACTATATTCTGAGGCATAAATGTGTGATAAGCCAATATCTTACTTTAGTCTTATTCGACACTTAACGTGATCAATCCCACGGATTAAAGTGAGGACATCAAAAACTTGTAGCCAATTACCATAGTCAAGGTAACGGCTTCAAGTACATTTTCATCAAGTTTTCCATCCATTAATCCTCTTTCCAAAACATCATCACCAAATTCAAAAGAACTGGTCATGTCAAGAATCTTTCTCGACATGTTAGTAAGTCTAAGCTGAGCTCAACACAAGTGAGATATGCAGCCCGAGAGGTTGCCCAGAATTCAACATCAACTCTCAAGTCCATCCAGCAGGGGTTGAAAGCTACATAAACTTTGTTTGGACAATCAACTACGCATAAGGTTTTGCACAAGAATAGGTTCCGGGGTTAAGTGCAAAGAAAGAATCAACTCCTCAAAAGTTGGCATAAAATGCCGGGCTGAAATATGTCAATAACCACAAAGATGATGAACTCTACTTCTGGTGAACTGTACATGGTCAGATGAGACAAAGGTAGAGTTGTTTGTCCACAACCAGCATCGGTGCATTTGGCGACTGAAGGACCAATCCTATAACCCCAAAAGCTTTATTCTTCAGTGAAACACGGTGGTGGAAGTATCATGATTTGGGCTTGTTTTACTGCTAATGGAACTGGAGAACTTCATAAAATTTATGGCACCATGAAAAAAGAAGACCACATCGAGATTCTTGAAATGCATTTGCATCATTCAGCAAAGATCCTTAAGCTTGGAGGACATGGATGGTTCCTAGGGATACAATGACCCAAAGTGCATACCCGAAAAAGTTCCAAAATCACTCAATAGGCATAAGATTAGGGTCATAGAACAGTTCCGACCTGAAATCTTTTGAGAATCTATGGAAAAAAAACCAGTCTGGATAAGACATTCAACAAATCTCAATGATCTTTGGAGATTTTGTCTAGAAGAATGTACCAAAATTAATACCAATGTTTGCCTAAATTTAGTACCGACTTATCTCAAGCGTATTCAATATTTGAAGAAAACCAGAGCCCATGTTGTAAAGTAATAAGTCATTTTGCTCTTTGAGTATGAACTATTATGAATTGCCAAAAATGATATTTTGTTACTTTACTCCCAAAAATGAAAAAAAAAAAATATTATAATTCTTTTAGTTAAGAGTAGTTTTTTATTGATATTCTAAATGAGTTTGTAGATCCAACAGGAACATTTTATAATGTTTTCTTGTCATTTTTGTGAGGGTAAGAATATTTTTTGGCTCAACTGTATGAAGTTCACTATTTTTTAATACAAATTTGTTGTTAAATTATTTTTTTTTTTTGAGAAAATTTCGCATGCATGTAGACCCACAGTCAGAGGAACTTTGTTGTATTAATATAAATTAATTCTCGCTGTATTCATTTTATTAATATAACCAATTGTGCAAGTTGTTTTTTTATATTGAACCTTAGGGTTCGACTTTCATGCATTCATTGAACGATCTATCCTACTGTAAAAAACTTATAAAGTAAGTTTCTAAAGGAGCTAAACTTTTGTGGAGGTGGGAGTTGTAAAATACATAATCATACACGCAGGCTAAAAGTCAACTCCTTATGCATATAGAAATAACTTTAGTTAAGACCTAAGTGAAGCATAGTAAACCCCGTATATAATAATAAAAAGTCTAGGTCCAAATTTTTTATAAAATAAAATAAATCGACCTGGAGTTACAATTCTTCATTTGATAAATATAAACAAAAATGAATAAACATATTTTTGAAATAAACTTTTTGTGATCTATTGTTGGGTTTTTTCTCAATATTTTTATAAATATTTATTTATTTATTTCATAGTTCAGAGATTCAATAAATTTAATTCTACTTTGATGTTTAAAAGCTACAAGCGTTTCTTCTTTTGTTTAGTTTTGATTATAGGAAAGGCTGATTATTGATTTTGATGAATCATTTGATAGTAATATATCGATACCCCTTACAATTAAAAAGATATGCATAACTATAAGCCGGGACAGAGTGATAACTAGTGTTGTGTCGGTCCTTAATTAGGACTGCAATCCCGTCCCGTTTAAACTCAGTCTGGTCCAGATCAGTCCTAAAACTTACAAATTCGGTCTGTGACGACGTTTTCTTAACTTTACTATCTTTCTCTCATCTGTTCTATTTTTGACATCCCGAAAGACCGGGTCTAGTAATGGATTGGCTAGGCCGAATAAATAAGTACTATCACAACACTAGTGACAACCTATTAAAATTGACAATCTTGCTCCAACCCAATGTTGTCATTATAAGTGGATTCCAATGCATTATAAAATAATTAAATGCATGATTTTTTGGAAATTTCTCGTATGTGGTAAATCCCGGTAACAAGAGATCCCGGGAGTAAAAACAATAGTTTTTAGTACACCTATTTGCACATTAATTCAAACATGTACATAGTACATACGTATACTGATATATATCATTTTTGAAGAAAATATGTGTATATACCTATTTTTATGATTGTGAGCCATTTGCTATAATGGATACATCTTATTTCTTATTTTTTTATCTTAAAAAATTATATACCTATGTATATGTAAATATATATATATTTATTGGGTACACTATGAATTCTGTCTAAACTCAATTCGTAAAAGTTTCAATATATTTTTTCTAATATCAAAAGCTATTTATTGAGGGGAGACTGGAAACAATTTTAACAGTCATTGCTCTTAGTTCAACTACTAGAGCCTCTCCTAAATTAAACACAGCAAAAAAAAAAATATAATGTATTGTTTTAATTTATTAAGACATTATTCAGGATACTGCAAAATAAATTCATTTGTATAATGTGTGGCAATCAGGCTGTAGAAGCAAAAGCGGGGTATGCGTGTTTTAACTCTAGAGGGGAGATTCTGAAGATTTTCTTCAAAATAAAGTCAGTTGCAATCATATGTTGTAATAGTGATGAAAGAGCCATATACCGTCAAAAATAAATAATTTTGAACAAATGATCATACTGAATATTTTTGAAATTAAACTTATTACAATTAAGCTCTTAAGTTTTTATTGGTGTGATTTATGAAAATAAGTTAATTGTTTTAATTTATAATGTATAAAAAACGATTATTTTTTCTCCAAATTCATTTTCATAATGTTTTTTTGGGGAAATAAATGCATTTAAATCAAGGTTTATTCTATTAATACTGAACATTTAAAGTATTTACAGATATTCCCACATTCCTACACTAGTGGCATCATTATATAGTAACGACTTAGAATTACTTTTCTCTTTTCTACAGGTCAGATCTTATTAGATAGATCTTGAAGATAGCAACAGTTTGAGTTAGAAATTAAGAAAAAACAATGAATTAATATTTTTAAGGGAATAAATAACTAAACTATATCTTCAAATTTATTGAATTTTGTTTTGGCAAAATATTCACAGAAACATACCTTAAGGTAGACATGGGGACTTAAGTTACAGTGGTTTGACTCAATTGGTTTATTTATTATTTGACATGAATAAAACTTAATTTTCTTCAAATTTGACTGGGAATTGAGACTTTGATACTCATACATGACATGAGACAATTACGGAAAGATTCTGAAATCCTCAACATGGTATAACAAGATTTCAATAATCCTATTTAAGAAAATAATATTTGTAACTTGGAGCTTATAACTTGACACTTTTTTTGTGAATTGCACCTATACGATTTGGTTCATTGTATGCCTTCAAGTATAAAAACATCTTAATTCCAAATTCTTAATAACCAAATAAGTTATACGACTATTAAACTGACTACGAGTATGTGTTGCGCCCAATTTCCCTTAGCTCAATATATTTTATATTAATAAATAAATAAATTGAATTTGCACGGACATGTCGGTGCACCATTTATTTTTATTATGTTTAAAGAAATACATGAGACAAGGATATCAAGAATAAAGAAAACACCCACCTAAAATACATCTACTTAAAAATAATCTATGTACATAGTAATATAATATTTGAATTACTTTGATTGCTCCAATTAAATTCATTTTTGTGAGGGATGTGAAGAAAAAAACCACCACATCACTTTTGGGAGGGATTCGAAAAAACAAAAAAACAACTAAATGAGTAATATATTCTGTATTTATGGTCTTATATTTTTAAAAACATATGTTAGTAGATAAATAGTCCTTGAACCAAGTCTCTTCTTTGACTTAATGACTATTTGTATAGCACAGGGACCAGTTACCTAAAAGAGTTATTGTTGATCAAAGATACAAATTATAAATTTATGAGTAGGTGCTAGAGAAAAATCTTAATAAGTTAGCTTCTGATACTGCATGATACAACAGACTGGATAACTTTTATTTAATATTGATTTTAAAATATTTTATTGACTCCTTAAGCTTTTAACCAGCGAAGCTGTCAATTGAAGATAATATTTGATACATTAATTAAGATAACCAATGGATACCACCAGCCATCAAGAGCGTCTTATTTTGGATTTTGTACAACTTTATGGGGTATTCTTAATTTTCTTATTTCTTTATTTTGCGTTAAACATTGGAAAATTAATCCCCCCTTGTATCCATTGCGAATATTAATAGCATATACCATATGAAATAATCATCGAGGTGTGAACCTACGCAGAATAAGTTCAAGAAAATAATTTTTCTCAAGCGTGATATCCATTAAGCTACGTCGTTCCACCTAACTTTTAAACCTAACCCCTCAAATTTCAGACAAAGTTTTAATGCTATATAGCCAAGGTTTTTGTATAAAAGAAGTTTGTTAATGTAGAACTCCGAGACTATAAGCTATAGTGTATAGGTATAGGCATACTGAAATTACAGACCTCCCAGCTAATGGAAGTAGTAGCCCATGTTCATTGCAGCGTTCCCAGGAGGTCACTTAAAAGTTAACTCCAATACTTGGTAATTTTTTCTGATGTAAAGTGGCAAAATATGTATAAAATATTTAGTAGGAGAATAATTATTTTTATAGATTAATTTTCCAATATATTTGAATATAGAAAATTTTCTTGTATTGCATTTACATTGAATACAAGATTACTTTGCACATCCTTGCACAAGAGGAACGCCACGGATCGACAAATCCTGGTCTAGTAGGTATATTTTTTTATTATTTTGTCAATAGAGATATTCTTTAATACAATGATTTTTTTTAAATATTAGAATGAAGATTATGTACATATAACTTTTGTATTCAGTGCATTGATCTTTGTAACAATTTATATAATTTTTTTTATGTACATGAGGGTACCAACATTAAAAAAAACTTTGTATATATATTGATATTATCAAGGACAATTCGAACAAATAAAGTTTACATAACTTTTAATGGAAAAACTATTCAAATACATAAGTAGTAATATTTAGTACATTTTTTTCAATATGAATTGAACTAAATTTGATTTAATTTGTTTACAAACTTCCATTTGACCATATTTGATATCATTTAAAATTTTAATCTAAATATAGTTCAAGATACATAAAGAGATTTTTTCAGTTTCAGATATATACTGAAAGTACTGAATTAGGAAATTACCAAAGCTATAATACAAACTGGCAAAATGCCCTTTTTAGCTATTATATATTTCAATAGTTTTAGAAAATTTTCTCTTTCCCAAGAATCTTGAGATACGACAGATGACGTTATTTTATCATTTTTCTTCATGAGGTACGCAATTTTCCCTTCGTTTTGTAGAATTCGGCTTGCTAATTTAATTAGAGGGTGGTGTCATAGAAGTTATATTCCTTAGTTATAGAGTCATTCATTACATCATCAGCACTTCCAGCTAACATAATTTGGGAAAAAATGATCTGGTGGTCATCCTTTCAACAATTGATTGTTCCTTTCAAAGCTATAAACTATTGCCGAATCGAAGACCAGGTCATCAGTATTTATACATAGTACTTTATACTTTTTTGAGGAAATATATATTTAATGTCTAATTTTCTATTTTTTTCATAGATTTAAAAAAAATTTGAGCTGCAATAATTTCCCATATACACAAAGTTTGAGACAATTTATAAAATATAAAGTGTATTACTGTATTATTAATAAGTGATCTTAAAGTTTTAACAAAAAATATTAAGAAACGTAAACTTTATTTAAGTTTTTCTAAGTGAAGTTAGTTAATTTTGTTAACTAACTGTTAATTTGTTTTTAAGCTAAATACAGTGAAGTCAAATGAAATTTCAAAACATAAGTTTCTTAGAACTATACATATGTGTTATTAATCTTTCTAATGCTATTTCTCAACAATTGATCCTTCCTATGAGAAAAAAAAGGATAATAATACAAGAGCAGGATGTGTACCACATAATATATTTTGCACCAATCCCTCTATATTACAGCATAATTTTATAATTAACGTAATAAAAATATGGATCGTTTAAATATAAAATTTAAACTGGTTTGTGGAAAAATATTAGCTGTTTTAATGTAAAAATATTTTTTAATTCTTATGTCTGTACTAATCCATTTTCAAATCCCCCCTCTTATTCTGACAAAAATTTTAATTAATATTTTGCCTTTATCCATATTTAAGGCAAGAAAATGTACAAATGTCATGAAGAAAAAGATGAAGTAACGTCATATGTGACCTCATAAACAATTACATTTTGGGTTGTCAATTTTTTAATAAAGGTACATTGTACATAAACATATTGAAATAATAATAAAAAATCAGCATTGACTTATGATTGAATTATTTTTGTTTAATATGAAAATTAGTAAATGAGCAAGACAATTAAATTCACTCGATTTATAACCATAACTACGGATAGCTATAAACCACTGTTTATTATACGGATTTGAATAGAATATAAAATATAGCATCAATGAACAATTGCAAGGTACTAACATTATACCTAGGCATATGTATATGAATACACAAGTGTTCAGGTACATACAAAGGCCTATTATTTAATTGAAAATATTATTATACAATTCGGTCATAAATCATTTCAATACCTATTTAAAATGTATATATTTTGCACTCAAGGGTATAATTTGTAATTATAATTATTGATTTACAGTAAAATAACTTCATATTACATATACATATCTTTGTACGATATTTAAATAGGTTCTCAATATATTACTTATGATTATTTAAAAAAAAAAAACTAAAGAACTAATTTATGTAAGATAAGTACGAAAAAATAAGAAAGAGAAAATAAAGAAATTCACTTTTCTAATTAAACATTAAGCAGATTATTTGTAGTTTTCTTCATTTTTTTCAATAAACAAGTAAGTTCCACATATTTTCCTCATCTCCGTCATTGAAACGCTGATTGTTTGAATTTAAATAGTGTATGAGCAAACTACCAAATATATATTATATTCAAAGTGGTGTGACAATCTGTAGCTCGTTAGAAAAAATTCTAGCGCCCTTTATGTGAGTAACATAGACCTTTATTGTTTATTAAATAATTTAATCATTTAAAGAGTTGTATCATTTTGCTGCAAGATGACACCACTCTCTGCTGCTATTTTTAAAAGCTAATACATGTACACAAGGCTCATCCCAAATTGGTGTTTGTGGAGCTATGAACAATTCCCCGAAATCATTACTAAATAACCATTCCAGATAGCTGGACTATTTTGTTTATTACTAGAAAATTTAATAAGTTTAAATTTTTTTTTCAAAAAATATAATATTCGAAATTTAATATAACTTTCTAATTTTTTCCAAAAATTAATTTTCTGTGAACACCTATGAGTTTTTTTATTTTTTTCCAAAATTTAATATTGGAATTTTTTTTGAAAAATGTAATATTTGAAATTTTTTTCCAAAAAAGTTTAAATTTTGGATTTTTTTTCAGCCGAGCAAAGCCCCCCCAGCATACATATAGGAACATTATATTAATTGCAAGATTTCCATGATTTTTTATTTTATTTCTCAGGAATTTCTTGTAGGTCTAAAACCACTAAAAATCTAAAGAAAACTACTTATGGACCAATAAGTCATGCCAAATTTTATCGTGAGCAGAATTTAGATCAAATATTTTCTTTTCTTAATCTTTTCCTTTCTTATTCAATTCGTATTTAATTTCATATTATAAATTTAAAAATAAGCAAAATTTTTGTTTTCTTTTTAAAAAATATAATTGTATTTTTATAACCTTCATTTGAACAGAAACGTTTGACTTTTTTTTATTTAAAAAAAAAAATCAAATTATATTTATTAATTTTTTCAAACCATTTATTTTTACAAATTTACATTGTCCAGACCTGAATTAATATTATTCAGCGTGAAGCTGAGAAAAATATTTACTATGCCCCCTAAAAACGGCCCTGTCAATAGTAAAACCTGCGTAATATGGATGAAACCACCCCATATTAAGGACGGATTCCTAACTACACCTAACTCTACGTCATGAACGGGTAATAAACAATATTTATATACGTAGCTTATTGCCTGTTTATTATTATTTATGACAAGCATATCACGTTACATGTATATTGTTTTTACTTCTTTTCATCTTTACCTTTTGTATTTTGCATTACTTAAAATTGACTCTTCAGTAAGGTTCGATGAATAATAAAAACATTAAATGCCTTCAATAGCTTTAATTAATTGAATAATATTTTTTTCTTGTTTCTTGTAATGCAAGAAGGATGCATCATCCTTCTCTACCAAGGTACTAATGCAAGAAAAGGAAAGCATCTTCATATAATATACTATACTCATACTAACACAAAGAAATTCCTTCATAAATCCGATATTTATTTATAAATATCATACTATAATCATTTATTTTAATATACATAATCATATTTTAGCAATGAAATACAAGGCTTAGGTACCACAAATTAAGTCAATATTGCTTATTATTTATTGCAAACCAAATTCATCATAAAAAATAGAAAAAAGTTATATAAAGAATGAATGAATAATTGATTAAAGGCAGGTTACCACACCTACCGAGCGTGTGCACTGTACACGTATAGGTATATATATATATAGATAGTGTTATGTGGGTCTTTATTTAGGATAGATAACTGCAGTTCTGTCTTGTTAAGACTCGATCCGGTCCAGTTCAGTCCTGCAAATCAGTCCTAAAACTTATAATGTTCGATACTTGTTGACGTAACTAAACTTTATTTCTTTTTTTTAATCAGTTCAAGTGCTGTGAGTCTGAAGGAATGAGAATCTTATGGAGTAGTCCCAAGGACTAATAGGACTGGTCCTAAGACCGGGCTTGAGCGAATAATGAAGGATTGGTACAACACTATACGAGTATATACATATATATTAACTCTTTTAAGTTGATTAAGGGAAGTCTCTGTGAGAGCAACTCTTCTCCTGATATCAAATATAATGATAAATACATTTAAAAACGTACAGGCACCATAGTTTAGGTAAACCATTTTGGGTACATTACTGTAATTCCCTAGTTTTATTTTACCTAAAAATCATTTATTGAAAATAGAGAAGACTGGGGACAGACCCTTTTTCTTAAATGTCAGAAAAGCTAGAACCACAAAATTTAGATTGCATATTGAAGATCGTTTTTTACAAACGTCATATTTTTATAGACTTTTATTGGATATAAAAGGATTTGGAGACGGAAAAGAAATCCCTTTTCTTATAGAAGGTACTAAATTTTCAATGATATTCTTGTAGCCTATACGATTTGAATTATTGATTCTTTTGCTATCAGTAAAGAAACATTTGAGATATTGTGATATTCAGTACAAAGAGTACAGTTGCAATAATTCCTGCAATCAAGTGTATTCTTCTTTATGATTATATATTTATAAAATATTATAACAAACATCTTTGTTACGATAACAAAACCTGGAAGAGGGTGTTAAGAGTGAATTTCTTCCATCCAAAATATTGATAAGTTCTCTACCAATTAAATTAATTATTTTTAATCTACTGTTATATATTGAAAGTTAATCATTACACATTTTGAAAGATCTAGATATTTATTCATCAAAAAGTGTTAATTTGTATCATTTCCATACTTTTTGAAGTGTTGCAACTGTCTCTGGCTACAGGAACAGTTTCAATATTTGACTGATGGCATTCAAAGGAAATAGGTAGAAAAACTACTGACTGTTATTATAGGCTATATTTTGGTACTTTAGGTATGATTTTGGCATTTAATTTGAGGAAAAAACAAATAAGTTTACAGCTATCTCCAGTTTCCTCCATCACTTTATTAAAAAATTGATAACAAACCTTTTCAATACTGCACAGATATATAGATTTTTTTTATATTTTGCAGTCTCTAAAATATACTCAACTAAATTATTTATATATTATTGATATAATATCTCGTAGAACCCTTGACGATGTAACATGCAGCACAAGAGCTCAGACGAGTATCAGCTCAGAACCACTGGATTTGGAGAAGATTCTAATTATTCATAAAGATAAATTATCACATAGTAGTTGTTAATATAATATTTACTCAATATATTCTACGCAGTAGTTATCCTTCAATATCTTTTAAATATTTTTTATATCCTACAAGTTATTTATATTCATAATTGGGCAAGTAAAGGAATGAGTGTTAATAAAATAAAGTATTTTAATTTAGTGCATTGATTAGTGATTGGTTAATTCCATATCTGACACTTTTTTATGTACATGTATACTTTATTGAATATGCTTTGCGGAATATGAATCATCGATATGTAAATTGAAGGTTTCTTTGCCCACTTGATCATAAAATATGTTTAATATCCTTATTATAGCTTTTGCATTAGTTGCATCTGATACTAGGTACCAGGTGTCGGATAACTATAGGATCTATAATAAAATATAAACGGCTATAACTAGGGATTATGTTAGTCAATTTTAACCATTTTACTACTGCTGAAACCTAAATAAAGAGTGCTTTATGTAAATACAAATTCAATCCAATACCTAAAAAGAAAGAAAATAGTGAAGAACAATCATATACAAGTCACTGAACTCTTCACATAAATCCATATCGCACAACAGGTGGGTGTGACCTGAAGCTTGAAAACAAGGTGGCGAAACGCGATTTTCGCTTAAGTAGATTCCTAGTAGTTCTCATATCTTTTTCTCCAAGTAAGATGTCGCTTTTTATTAGAACTAAGAAGGCATCCCTCCATTATTTTCCTTATGATGAATGCAACTTTTATTCCCTTTCAGAATTCACTATTTTGTTAGTTCATAGAAGCGACAAAGTTAGTTTTAAAGTATTTGTATCGAAGAAATGTATCGAGAGGATTGGTTAAGAAGATTGTAATAAATAGTTAAGTGCCTCTGAAATTATGGTTGAATACCCTTTTTCCTTGGATTGGCGGGGGATAGTGTGGGATTGCTAAAAACCACAGCAAATACATCCAAGGAACCCCTCTAATTCCAAAATAATGTTTTTAGCCAATGGCTTGCAAATTGAAAACCGCATTTTTCCTGTGTTTTTACACCATTTAACTCTTTTTTCATATGGATGCGATTAGTTGTATTTCAACAGTAATATCAATAATTGTTTTTCTTTAATTTTGAAATGGGTACATTCAATTTTTAATTACTCTTTTGTTTTTGTTTTTTGAAAGGTTTGATATCTAACTGATGTCTTTTGGAAATAATTTATATAATCCAGTGAGTAAATGGTGAATCAAATAAAATTTTAGTAATTATAATTTTGTTCAAACTAATATCTATATTTTATATCTTCCTACCTAAAACAATACAATAAATTTCTCATAATAATTTTTAAAGATCTAAAATAGATGCAAATTATATGATAAATTTTTTGAAAATACATAAATAGTAAATAAATAATATTAAGCATATTTATTATGTGTTATTATTCATCATTAAGTTTGAACAAAATACGGGCAATTTTTCTAACAGGCAATTTTTCTAACAAGCAATTTTCCTCCATGGCAATTTTCTCCAAGGTAGTCTTCCACGGACAACTTTCTTCAATGCAGTTTTCTGTGCATGGTTTGAATACTATATTTAGTTATACTTTCTTACTCAATGTGTCCTCCTTCATAAGTTATAACAGCCTTGTCACGCGGGAGAAACCTTGTCATTAAAAATAAAGGTGATAAAAACGTACCTTTTCTTACTACAAGTTTTGGGTACCCACTCATTAGTTGGGGGAAAATGGATAAAGCCATTGTTATCAGGACTTGCATTACTTTAAGATCTCTTTGAAGTCATTATCGAGACTGAAGATGGCGATTTAGTTCTAAATGATTGTCAACATACTTTCCTCAAATATTTGTAATAAACAATTTAAATCTAGGAAACTATTTTCATCGCTAGATCTTAATCCACTTTTTGATGGGCGATAGTGTAACTCGGTATATAATTTATTTTTATAGAAAAAGAGAGAAAGGAACGTATATAACGGCTAAAAAACCACACTTTTAATAGATCTATTGACCTTGTTTTGTATTTTTCGTGGTGAGTCATGCATATGCCATTTTACTATTTTGTACTTGAGTACATAGAAAAACATACACTTTATCTTTTTTTTATTCAGGTAAAAATTATGTGAACATTATTGTTTATATTCAGAAAATTACTAGATAAATAGCATACGTCTATGTTTTACTTAACTATTTCAAAACTCATCATTTAATAACAGATTCAATTTTTTGCAATATTTACCTTTTTTATAAGTTGTCCATTCTCTGTTAAATCATTTGATAATCGTATGAGTTCACGAAAATTGCTCCAAAGTTAAAATACATGCTTTAAATGATATGTTCTTTGTGATTAAATAATAAACAGCACGAGGATGAGCTTCCCATGTGCCACTTTATATTGCCAGCCAACAGTTTTTTTCCTATTAATTGAGATCTTCATAACCATTTTGGAATCAGTATTTGATTCCACTCAACCATGTTGTATCACTTTAAAATAAGTTAGTAATAACGTAATTCAACTGGTAAGTGAAGAAAAGTCTCTTGGTATAATTGGAAAATGTACTTTTATTCACTGTATAATCGGAAAAAAACGCTTAATTAATTTAGGGCTACAAAATAAAAATATTGAAATTTGGAAAATTTAGAAGAATATCTATATATATCTTATGGTCATTATTAAAAGTACATCTAAATGTCCCCCCCCCCTAAACCATTCCAAAATTCTACCCCATCCAGAACCACTGATATTTAACCTAATTGAGTATACAAGTTGTATTGAATTATGAATATATGGAATTCAATTTATTTCATATTTTATTATGTAGAATGTACAATTTTATCTGTACTTATGTATAAAGTTGACATGTTTGTACTAAAAAAATACCTTTAAAATTAGAAAAGGAAAAAAAGGTTGTGGCGGGTACTCTTTCTTCTTTCTTGTTCATTATTTAATATAATTTCGTGGTGTTAACTTCTCCCTCTGAATAAAGCATTATTGCCTTTATTTGGTGTCAACTGTTTTAAAAAAGCGTAATAAAATAACTATAAATTCATTATAATATAATTACACTATTTTCCCTGTATTAATTATATTTAGCAAGTAGAAGGTTCTCCTCTTTTTACCCGTAACTAATTTTATCCTTCCATAATCCTAGGCAGGTAGATCATATTAATAAAGGTCTTAATTAAGGAGTGCCATATGTCTCGATCATGCCTTCTCCATGTTTTTTTTAATTATAAACATGTCAACATTACTCTTGTGATTAAGGGAAGTACGTTTATCAATTTTGTTATGGTGGTGGAGGGGTGACCTGATTGGAGTGACACAAGATGACTTTTACATACAAACCCCATAAATACTGATATTTGGTTTTGTGTGATTACGGATCTGAAAGGCACATATTTGATTTTGGTAGTAGCTATAAATTGAGTTTATTTGTTTTTGGCTCATTTAAAAAAAAATTTAGTGTGACATACAAAACTACAAATTAAATAAGGTTATCTCTGATTTTTTTTTGTTGTGTGGGTTTTTTTATAGAAACATATTGTAATATATTAAGAGGGGTAAGGCAGACAAATTTGATGTTCCAAATATAGATGCAATATTTTAAAAGGCCCTTATCAGTGGTCATTGACTAGATATTGAATTTTTCGATGTGGTTTGTCATTTCAATGGATATATAATTTGCCTATTGATATTTGAATATCATTCTTTAGAATGAGTGGTTTTTTTTTTTTTTTTTTAAATTTCTGTATCATGAATCAATATAACCATATAAAATATGGTTATATTGAACATTCAATGTATTGAAGTTTTCCTGAATGGTAATTTTCCAAGGAATTCTTTAAATATTTCTTATATATGGTATATACTTTTCTTTTTTTGAATTTTCTCGTACGTTTCAAAGAATTTAATTCAAGTAATATCAAATATCATTAATACATTCTTAAAAAGTTTGTTTTATTCATATTTGTAGAGGGACCCTTAACTATGAGAACTTTTTAAATTGCTTTAAATAAAGAGTTTTAATATAATCCTTTGTCGTTCCTTATCTTTGTTTAAATCACTCATAATTGTAAGGATCTGTTCCAAAGCCTAACAGTCCTAACGAACAATGGGGCTAGTCTTAGAATAGACTGGACCGAAAAAATTGTTACCAAAATACCACTAGTTTGATTTTCAATGGACTTTTAGAACATGTTCATTTGTTTGTTTGTATTGGTTGTTTGTGTCGTAAATTTTGCAGGCTAATAATATTAAATTTGCTCTACACATTAAACCATATTCAAAGGGCTCAGTCATTTTCTCAAATTGCAAAGTTTTCCTATAATAAATGTGTAGATATATTATGTAAGAGAGATCGGTGGAAAATTGCAACATGTACTTTTTCTCTTACATCAAAGATGCTACGTCACTAAATTTGCATATTAAGATATCGATTATTGAAAAAATAATCCGACGTTTGATATATTAATAAAAAGTAATAGTTGTAAAAGTGATCCATATTTTAGTTATAATCCTGTAAATGTTTCAATCTTTATTCTATTAATTACAAATTGTAATTATGAAATGTAGCCCTTCAGATTTACGGATTTCCTCGTATAATATTATGATGAATATGAAAAATGTTTTTTTGTAGTGAAATATATTTATAAATGTTCCCCTTGGTATCCAAAAACCCCACCATATAGTCTACAAAATAAAATTTCAACCCTATAACATTTTCAGAGGCAGAACACAGATGCGCTGTCGTGACGATTTTGGTGAATAACGATCTGGATATAAGGAACACTGTGGTTTCAATGATGAGAAGGATCGATAGGAGAAGGTTTGCGGGGTTATGGAAGATCCTGAAGGAGAACATGGATCCCAGGAAAGTGATCACAAGTAAGGATGTGCTCGAGCACAGTAAGACGATTGTTCTAGTTCGCCCTGGTTTGATTCCAATAGATTATTTTATATAGAGCTACCTTGAGGTAAAGGTCATCATACCACCAAGAAGTCTCTGACCAATTTCATTGTCCTAAAATGCAAGAATTTATATCAGACACTAGTGCTCATGGCCTGTTCTCGTGTCAAGAACTGTATTTGAAACCAATGCATGCTAAATTAAGCGTTATATATTTTGAATGATTGTATCTGATCCTCAGTTTTTGTTTCGTTTTTTTTTTAATAGATAAAAAATTTAGCATTTTACGCTAATTTAAAGTAAATAAAAGATAATCCGCAGAATACCGTGTTATAGCCTATAGCAATATAATTTTTTTTTTTTTTTAAAGTTGACTTAAAATTCAAAACTAACTCAGTGATGATAAATTACGTTTATGCTAACAATGTAGCATTTGGTACAAAGTTATTAGTTGCAACATATGAAAAATTGCATTCTAAGGTAATTTGAGGGAAAACTTTTAACTAGAATAATATCTAAATAAACTCAATTTTTAACAGACAGATGTATTTTTTAGTGAAGGAACGATTCCTCGAAAAGATTTGGATGCCGATTCCAATGTGATTATTGTAAAAATATCTTATGCAAATTTCGATTAATTAATATTTTAAATAATACGATTTTTTATCAGGGGTGTCCACTGGATTATATATTTATGCATATTTTTTTTTTTTGGGAGGGGCTCAGTTTTTGGAATTTTGTAGGAAAAAATTTGAAAAATATAAATCTTTGATAAACAACTTAAAATATTAAATTTTTTGAAAAAAGTTGTCAAATGTACAATTTATATTTAAAATTTTTCAAAAATGCACAATTACTCAGAAATTTTTTCAAAAAATCCATACTTATTCTCCAAAAAATTTAATTTTTGGGTAAAACATTTCAAAAATACACAGGTATTCATAAAAAATATATTTTTTTGGAAAAAAATTTCAAATATTAAATTTTTTTGTAAGAAATTCCAAAAATCCATTGGTGTTCTCAAAAAAATTTAAAAGTTAAATTTTTTATATATAGCTTTTAAAAAAAAAATCAAATATTAGATTCCAGAAAATCACCCGATTCTCTGATTCCAAATAATCGTCCCATTAGAAGTATTTGTGTTGTATTATATTTGGGTGTTAAACCAGCTCTCAGAAGTTGGGCCAAAAACAAAAAGCGTTACAACTGACCCCGTCTCATCTACATTTGAAATATGAATATGGACATGTCTTTAATTCCTGATATAAAAAGATGCAATTTCTAATCGTCAACACTCTCATATTTAAGGTCCAAAATATAAAAAAATTTCCGATACTATACAATATTTATAGGCTTACCTGTTGTAAAACTATACAAAACATTTATCTTCACCTACAAAATAAAGAAAATTAAGGCGTGTATACTTACATACATACAAATATATACCTATAAAATTTTAAGGATGAAAATTCTCTTTTTCTTCGTCAATGCTCTACCCTTGGGGCAATTTCTTGGAAAAGAAATATAATCTACTTATAAATAAAAAAAAACTAATCGTCTTATTCATTTTTAATTTTATTTTTTAGAGTCATATTTGGAACCTGTAACTACGCATTCAGGGGTTTATAGAAAGACTTATGTATATAAATATGAAGAAAAAAAAACAACATGCATTATTCTAGTGTTTCTCTCCTATTTAAAACCCCCTACCAATAAAGACAGAGGTAGTTCATATGCAATGCTTAAATAGATGTATCATATCCATGTAAAATAAAATAGAACAACTCTCTCTATTATTATTAAATGCTTTTGATAATTGAATACTGTAAAAAATGAAGGTGTCTGAAATTCATCGTGACTACATCGTTATGAAATTCTCTTTTTTTTCTTCTCTAGTTGTAAGTAAATATTATGCGATTAAATTTTGGAGCATGGTGCAAAATAAAAAAAAGAAAAGATAATCAATTATATAAACAAACCTAAGTACGTTCTTATTTGCAGTTAAAATTTTTAAACAATTAAAGACCCTGAAACTAAATAAGGTACGTAGGATTTGCGTTCTCCCCTAGAGAAACATTTTATAACATTATATTAAAGGTGCAGTTAAAAATTTCCATTGTTTTTTATTCATAAATTTCTCTTTGGCAATCACAACAGTGCTAACATGACGGTAAGACTCCCGCCGATTTCTATTAATTTATACACATTTTTGTCAATATTCCCTTGATTGGTGAGATGGAGCTGCACTATCTAAGTATAAGTAAACATTATATAACTACATTTACTCCATTTAACCTTAGAGTCGTCTTAGGAGTCCATATATATATAGATAAGTTTATAATAATAATTTCTCTCGAGCACGTTCTCCATTGAGTATTTTTTCGCATACTTTATGCGTATTTATGACAATTGACCTTCCAAAGGGTAGTGTTACTATATCAAGGCTATAAACAATTTTAAATTTTTAGCCACCCGGCTTGCGTTATTGCATTTATCTCAGAAAAAACTTTAAATTTATTTTTAGCTGGTATAACAATATTTAGTCACTAAATAGCACAACTGTCAAAAAAAGTTTGTTTATGAAAAAAATCTTATCTTATAAGTCGAATTACCATTTTGTACCATGCTTGTACACGTGATATTTAAATAGACCATTTTATCTTTAAAATAATAACAAGTTATAATATTTTTACCACAAAAAATTATCTCTTTCAAATTTAGGAGATTCTGTGATTTTTGTGAGAGAGAAAATGGTTTAGTAAATTAAACTTTTAGAGCATCAAAGTTACTAACGTGTCATTTTCTCTCTCATCGGATTAAATTTTGAAACATTAAATAGAACCTAAATCATATCTTTCATAAAATTCACTGTTATATGTACAAGTTTGATTGATATTGACATAGAAGCGTTTAGGGCCGTCTGTGTCCAAGACGATGTTTGTACACCAACTTAAATATAAATATAGACATTATTTAGTGTTTCTTCTATTAACACAACCAAGAAGTTATAATAGTAAATTTATAAAAGATAATTAATTGTGAGAAAATGCGTTAAAATTCAGTAATTTTATATTTAATGATTAAGTTCTGACATTTCAAAAACAAAAAATTAATAATACCCCAGTTCATTTCTAAATATCATGCCTTAAATTGGTTAATATTTTATTGTCCTTACAACAGTACAACTGTCATTTCCCACTTTTTTCCACATTGCTACCTCGCTTATATAAAAAAACTGTCAATGTTGCCACTTCTTTTCCAATCACTAGTATTCTGAACAATTACTAGTTTAATTTTAATAGTTCTTGATAAGCTGTGAATAATTATCAACAATTATGGAAAAATAATCTCATAGTTGGAAATAACTGTCAAGTGATTTTGAGCCCTTTTTATAAAGAAAAACCTTTTATTGTATTGTTTCGTCTCTTATATTGTAATACGCTATTTGTTCACTTTATTTCCTTTCCCCCTTACATGGAGTCTTTACATATAGACTCACCAATATATAATGTATGGCATCACTGGTATATAAATAGTGAAGGTGGTTGAATCATGACCTACCAAATCATCAAATTTGACACTATAGTACAAGTGGGATCTGAAAAGTTTATGACCTCAACGTGGAGATAACAAAATACGTAAATAAAGCTAGTCACATTTATTTAGTATATATTAACAGTTACTCAGCAAAGTTTCAGCCATTTTGAACGCGTAGTTGTTATGTAACAGTCGTTTGAGTGAATTGGTGTGAGTGTTTTGTGAAAGGGGACATTTTTGAGTATCGAATTATCATCAAATATATTTTTTTAAGTGTAACCTTAAAGTAGATTTAAACAATAGCAGACATATAAATGATTATTGTATTAAAATTTGACACTTCTAAGTCAATCCAACTCGGAGTAATTAAACCAACAACAAAAAATGTATCATGAACAATTATTTTAAAAAGAAAACATTTAAATTCTATTTGGACGGACTAGAGAGATGGGATCATTTTTGGGAGAAAGGCGTAGAGTTACAAAGAGACTATGTATGTTGAAAAATAAAATAAAAAAATCACCTAAAATATCTCATATCTTTGTTAGTCTGGAAATTTTCAGACCACCCTCGTAGACATTATGTTCTAAACAATAGCAAAGTTTAATCCATTCATATAGGTTTTCATATTCACACTTTGAGAAGCAATATCTATGTATACATTAAAGCCGACCTGCTAGATCATGCGAGATTCCCTGATTCCCTTTAACATATATGTATTGTATATTTAGTTGAAAGTTCATATTGTATGCTTATAAACACACATATGAATGAATATTTAGGGAGTAAAAAAAATCATATTGACAGGCAAATTGAAACATAAATCAGTGGATTTTCACACATTAACGCTTCAGTAACTGTTTATTCAGCTTCATATACAACTTTCATCGTAAAAATGTATATATATATATAAATGTATTATTCTATATGCACAATATTTAAAGATTAGTGGTGTCTTGACGTTTGAATTATTTCCCCCATGGGAATATGTAGGATTAGAATATTTTGTACAAATGTAATATGCACAAAAATAAGTAGATGGAAAATAAAATAATACAATTGAGTTTTAAATTGATTTTATAATGCATATGAAGCAACTGTTTGGAAATGATCTTACAAATAACCCAGAAAAACTTCTGCATTTCCCAAAAACAACAACATGAATTTAGAATCCTTAATGTATAATTATTGCTGAAATATAATGTACACTCCAAGTAGCTCATCATCTCAAAAAAAAAATGAATATTGAAATTTCTTTCAAAAGTTTCAAATATACACTTTAATAATTAAAATTATTTAAAAAATCGCCAATTATTGACAAAAAACTAAATTTTTTGAAAAAAAATTCAAAAACCCGTAAAAAAAATCTCCTAATTCACAGCATTCAGAACTCTAACTCTTACATTACAAAAAAGTTGACCTTGAATGAGTCAATGGATATTTTGTAGTTAAGAGGTAAAGTTATTGTGAATGCTTTAAGATATATGGCTTTATATTTGAAAATTCCAAAGGCGGATACTTTAGGGTTCGATATAGCGGTGGATAGTCTTTTCTGGATAATGCTAGTAAGTAGATGATAATTTGAAATCGCATTATCAGGGACTTTAATAGGCCCTAAAAAAAAGTCAATCCTTTGTTCACGTTTTTAGATGTATGACATTTTGGGTGCTTTTTGTTTTTCTTGGTTGTTGTCATTTTTAATTAATTTTATGTACAAATAAACTTCTAGAAGGTTATATTTTTAATTGATGAGTTATTTTTTTAAATATATTTTTGTTGTACTTTTGTAACTCAAGGGCTCTATAAAAAAATAGTATCAGACCGGTGTTGGATTTCTATACCAAACACTAGTCACAATGAAATAGTTGTAGCTTTATTTTTAATAATACTGGAGTCAAAATATGTGACATAGATTAAGTGAAGTATTGAAATTGGTTTTAGGGTAATCTGCCGAATGACATATTGCCGAAGGTACACATAGAAAACAGACACTTTGCCGAAAAAATTATACAAATATTTTTTGTTTCTTCATGCTCCAACACTATATAATTATCTATTAGATAACGAGGAGCACATTTCAATAATTTAAGACTTAGAGACGACCTCAGTATTGAACCGTGTCTATGAGGTATCGACCAGGTACATAAGATTAACAACATTAGTAATATACATTTTGACTGTAAAATTTGATCCCTAATATGTACATGTATGACAAAGCATGTCTCCTCCGTAGCTTGTTGAATGACTAACTATCAATTTCACGGATTAATGAAAATTAATACTTTTTTTAAGTCATGTTATTCTACACGTTCCTATTGTTAGGCACAAAAAAATATCGTTGTTGTAAGAACAACCCTATGAACCAATGAAATTTAAAAAATAAAATGATGCATATTCAATGAGATTATATATAAATAGAAGAGAGAGGATCTGTTTCAACAGAAAGTTGTGATTTTGAAGTTTGATTTCCCTTAATTGAAAATCCAAAACTTTATTTGGAGAAGAGTATCAATATTTACATTTTGTAAAAAGAAATAATCCAATGACGTTCCTATTTAAATGATTGGTATATGAAAAATTGATATAGATAAATTGTCAAAAGATTACTTTCAATTTGATTATAACATCAACTTTGGTTTTTGTTTAAAAAAAAAAAGAAACTATTGAATAACACTCTTATAAAAATGTCCTTATTTTAAAAAGGAATTCCACATAATTTAATAAGATCCCTATAGTCGATGGATATGTTTTCCTCAATGGTACCAGCAACAAACTTCAAGCATGTTACCACTTTATACATACATACATATCTAATTTTCAAATTTATAATGTTACCTCAACAATCGATTTTTTAGTTTTCTTCGCCTGACGGATTTATACAAGTAATTACTTCAGATAGGCTTTTTTAAATTTAAGTTTTTGTCTTTGTGACGTCAAGTTTCCAACTTAATTCTTTTTTGGTCAGGGACGTCATATCATTTTTAAAAAATTAAAAAAAAATTGTATACTATTTTTATTACAAATAATCATACACAATAAATGACGTTATGTGTTACATAGGGACGTATGATTTCAATTACATTATATTTATGGTAGTGGAAACTTTACATACCAATTCCATTGCATCAAACTTTATTTTCTAAGCAATTACTTTATTTTATCAAGATATTTCTTATGAATTGTTTTTATATGTATTATGAAATAAAGTATTTACATATGTTTACAATCTAATTTTACTATATTTTTCCTTGAGGTTGAAGGCTTTCCTCCTCTATAAAGCAGTATTATCTCTCCAAAATCAAGACAGGTTAATTCAAAAAGGGTCTTAATTCAACAGTACTATAAGTCTCGTTCCTGCCTTCTCCTTGCCCTCTACTAAATATCCATCTCTAACTATAATATACAACTAACCCGGATTTTTTTTCCAAAAATGTAACAAAACCAGCAATTTAACATGATGTAATATACAACTTTTGCAAAAAAGGATCCAAAAGTGGAAAATTTGCCATTAAAAACCAAATAATATGCATAACAAATACATTTTACAAGTAAAAATTGGAATTTTATATCTAATATGTAACTAATTTTAGGCAGATTCTACTCCTCATAAAACTTAATTTAATTACAACAGAAGTTTTTTATTTCCTAATGAACTTTTAATTTATTCTAATTTTTTGGTTTTTTACTTGCACTCTTATTAACAAAAAATCGTTAAAGTAAGTGGAAAAGTTATTTGTGATGAAAGATTAATTAAGTTGTTCACCAAAAAAACATTGCCGGATTAAATCAAATTTTGATATTTTAGGTCTAGAATTTGATATGTTTATTTTCTAGGAAAAAAAGATTAAGTTTATTTATCTCCATTTTTTCCATTGATTAATTTTATGTGATGTATAATTGGACAATGAATCTAATGAAACACGCACTGATTTTCCTCCTAAGTTGGTCAATCTAATAATCTACATGAAAAAAAAAAAATAGATACTAATTAATCATTGGTAAAGACTGCAAATTGCAATTAAAATAGTCAATGTTGATCGTCATAATTAAATACAGAGAAATTGATTTTTATTTAAAAGGCTAAATAATATAATATGAAACTCTTTTTAAATCAAATAAAGGTTAAAAACTGTATTTAAAATTCTAAAACGTCCCCCAAGTTCAATACAAAGCTATAATTGACTCAAATATGTGTATGAATATTGGACTGTATGTACGTAGTAAATAAATAAATTGGGATTTCATCTTTCTTTTCATTTTTGTTGAAGATATTTTTATATTGATGCACACCATATGTTATAATTACATAAAAATATTTACTTAGTCAATAAATAGACTTTTCTTAATGTAAGTTTAATTATTTGTAGCCCTGATTCAATTATATAAATGCTTACAATGTTATTCTAGAATTAAAGAGAGAAAAAATACCAACTAACTCAATTATGTTGGTAATTATATTCATTAATTGAATGTTTTATAGACTAATTACTTCATGTTGTAGTATTCATATATAATGTTTTGTTTATTCTAGGTAAGTTACTTTCTGTTGCTGCAAGAAATAATTTCAAAATAAGTCGAGTATTTTTTTCTATTAGTTCAGTTACTTCCCTTTAAATCGTAACTCAAGCACTTTCCTCTGGTGTCTAGCCAGCTCAAAATTGAAATGTTTGTTTTAACAATATAAAGCATATTTTCTCTTGGTACTCGTGGTTGTACATAAAATAAATTCATGAGAATAAGAATAAATGATATTTTTGACAAATCATATTAAAAATAAGTCTTTACTTTTTACACTTAGATGTACATATATCCTTAATTGAAGAATAAGCAAAAACAGCAAATTTATAGTCTACAATGTAATTCCTTAAGTATAAATACATTTACTACTATCCAATCCTCAACTGCTGGTTAACGTAGGTCTTCAGGGCATCAATAATAGCAAGCTTTCTTCTCAATTTGCCATCAAATGTAATAATTCAGTCGATTCATATCTGAGCTCAGAGGGGGCAAAAGGAACCTGGGACCAGAAGTTCATGTTACCTTTTATCGACTCTTGTACAATATCAGAAGTACGGGTCAGAGCTCTGTCCTGTTGAAATACGTACGTAGCCTTGTTGGCCTTCTTCATGGTCTTGGTGATCTACAGCATAATATTTATATAATTTGTTAAATAATTTTTTTTTTAATTACCAAATTCATTGCTATCTAGACAAATACAATGAGCTTCAACTAATATTTAAATCTATTTATGAAAATATTCTGAAATTGTATAATGAGAAAAATATCTGACAAATTTATTATATGATAAACTTGTACATACCTAATTCAAATAGCATTTTAAGAGGTACATTATATTGTAAAGGAGTAGTATTATATTACATTTAGCTTTTGATGCTTCCACAAGCTCATTAATCAATTTATTTTTGTTCTTATTTCCCCCCTAAGTATAATGCATTATCATTAATTATGCATTTTCATGTACTACGAGTATTATATTTTTTTTTATTTTTTTTTTCGCTTACATATAATAAAGAATATATATCAATTAGCAATGGAGAAAAAAGTAACAATATTGACGGAGTATATAAAAAGTCTATAATTAATAATTTAGAATGAAAAAAAAACTTTTGTTTATACTTATTTTTAAAAAGAATTTAGATGATACAAAAATTGATTTGTGGTCCGTTAATATAAAAACAAGCCGGTAAACAAAAAAAAGAAAAGCCTTGTTTATTCTTTAACATACAGTGTCGGAGGCCATCAGGAATGAGTGTAGGATCCAAACTGGTGTTCCAGCACCATGGTACACCTGCATATACTGTCAACTTGACTTAAAAGTGTTAGGCCAACAACATACAATTCTTTGAGAAGAGTTTATGGCCACCAAACAGTATATATCGCAATCCTGTTGAATACTCTATATGGTGGCATATCTAGAGTCGGGTCTGTCAAGTGAGCCATCCAAATATTGAGGACTTTAAGGACCCGTCGACTAGGTATAGGCTGCAATATTTAAGGATTACCTCATTAGGTATGCCTTTCAAATGAATTATAGGTGTTTTATTATTTATTCCCAATGAGTTTCTATTATTTTCCTCGTACTGTTAAGTATCATATATATTCAAACCTTTTTTATGTAATATTATTTATATACTTCATATTTAACGGAAATATTTAACAAAATACCATTTAAATTAAATCATGTTTTAAAAAATTCCACATGTTATCAAACAACTTGGTTTAATAGAGAAACAAATTGTACTGCTCCTTGACTTTTCCATGAATGTTTTTCATTTACTATCAAAAAACCTTGATAGTTTAATATGGATCCAAAAATATTTTTGTAACCAGCAAACATTAAATAAGTATGAAAACATTATTATTTTAAAAAAAGTCTTGTTTTTTTTTTATCACAAACCATAAGTGATAAATTTATTAGGTTTAGTGGCAATTTTATTGTATTCACAACACATGACTTCTAATTCAGAAAAAGATACATAAATAATTAAAATATGTTTAGAATCTGGAAGCAACCCTACAAACATTTTTTCATATTTTTTTTATCCTTTAAGTCAAAAAGAGAATTAAATTCTGAAAATATTTAAAACATAATATTTTTCAAAAAATTACTCTGTAGGCCAGAAAAGTAGTAGTTTCAGTTTAAAAAAGATTTTCATGGTTATCGTAGAAAAAAAAAGGTTTAAAGTTCTTGACTTTTCCTAAAAAAATTTTTATATATATAGTATCAACAAATCTCGATAGTTTAATCTTGATACAAAATGTTTTTTCAAGCAAATAACAATAAATAATTTTGAAAAAAATTATTTTATAATGTGTTATAGTAATAGATTTATAAGAGTTCCAAAGAAAGGGTCCATTTTTTGTCATTTTATTAACTTTGCATAATAAATAACTATATGCAAATGTTTTGATTTTTAAATACTTCAATAAAGAGCATAGAAAACAAATCCATGCTGTATGCAAAAATGAAAAGCTCCCTTTTTTTCAATGTATGTTTCTTTTTTCTTGTAGCATAAATTCTTTATTTTTTGGTGGTGGTGGATTTTCGAAAGGAAAAGTTTGTACCCAACCCGGAAACAATGGTGGAAATGTCCATATTCAAAACAGCCTTAGCATATTGTTTTCCCCTTTTTTATCCCTTATTGTAAATAAAATAACCCCATGTGATACAAAGCGTATTGCTGTTTATTAAAGTTACATCAAGTTTATTACACTTCCTCAATTATCTGGTATTTTATGTAGTGGATATATTCAAAATGATGTAGTCTTAGAAAGAAACAAGGGCGGTATTGCAGTATTAGTAGTTGCGTTATTATTTTTTTTGTCTATATGTAGTTTTTTAGTCCGGGACATACTATTTCAATCCAAGGGAGAAAAAAATGAATTTTTTACCTTCATTTACACAGTAAATAATATAGGAAATATGTAAAATTTTCTGGTAAAGATTCATTTGAAGAAATATCGTTAAATATTATAATTTAAAATTTATTCACCAGATTAAGACTTACAAACATATGTATTCATAAATTTATATTTTAAACATTAACATCTCTACAACAAAATATGCATACAAAAATTAACTGAATAAAGCCCAATAAAATAAAACAATAGGACACATATAATTTTTTATTGTTATTCCCTTAAACATAGAAATAAATAGATAATAAGCAAGCCACTAAAATCAATAACATATAAACATGTAGTATTAATAGTAAAATTTTATTTACACTATCAACTAGCTCGTTTGTTTAAGGTCTTTCTAAAAAGTTATAGGATCTGGTGCAATGTCTAAATGAGTTTGATGGATGATTCTAATTATATCAGACGCACAGTCCAAAGTGCCTTTGATCATATGAGGAATCTTCAATTCAATTACTCCGTATCTTGCAACCGACGGAATAAAAATTGCTCGAATATTCTCTACAACTACGGGTTCTCCCCTACTTATTTTCCTTGACCGGTAACTCTTAACATTTAATTAAGAATTATGTAATGATTTAGTTTCAGGAGTACGATCATTATTTTTTAATGACACGCCCAAAAGATTTATTGCCATAATTATATCAACGTTATTGTCTTTCAGACCTCTCAGCTTTAAACTAATTAATGATCTCATAATATGTAATTGAGGACATTATGAAAAAGTGTGTCGAATAATGTTGTATAATTTACCACAATTTTTACATTGAGTGCTGAAAAACATAGTTCCTGTGCTATTTGAAATTGAGCTATGAAATTTTTCCATCATCTATTCGGAACGTCGATAACATAATCCTATGTATCCAATTACTAGATAGATTTAAATCCCTAATCAATTCATCACAACTTGACAATGCAATACCTTCTTTTGAAATAGAAAAATTAATTTTTAAATGCAAAGAATGGGCAAATTTGTTCGCTGTTTTGAAGTTTTGTCATCCAATATATATGAAATATATTTGATAATTAAAGCATCCGTGTCCTTTTAGTTATGATTGGTGGGTCTTGTTGGAGTGACATATGCAGGAAATCTTATTACCCATCACTTAGTTTATCATACGAAACTCCTTTATTTCTACCACTCGCTAAGCACGTTACTCACAATATGAAATATTACTGTTTATAATGTAAAACGAAAAAATATTTTGTTACATGCTATAACTATATTGACTCTTTTAGGTATAAAGAGTTGGCCCGGTTTGAGTGTGAAATGGTGGAAAACTTACTATAATCACTCAATTCATCATATGAAATGAATATTACTGTGTGTACATATACTATTATTTTGAAGAAAAAAAATAATTTTTACATTTTATAAATATTTATGGAAAAATAGATGTGATCATAATATGTATGACTTTTTGTAAGGAGCCAAAAATATGTTTTGAATGACTAGTTCACAACTCCTTCAAATTAAGTTAACTCCATTTGCATAAGAAATAAATATATGTAAATGTTTTGCTTTTTGAATTCTTAAATAAACTTATATTACATGCACAACAATAAAGATCTTGACAAACAGATCCACGTCATATGCAATGAATAATTCAAATTTTTTCATTATTATTTTGCTTTGTTTTTGTATTTTTTTCTTGACTTGATTACATTTTTGTCTTGGAAATGCTTCTTCGTACTTTTTTTCATATCCATAACTTAAAAAGTTTTCAAGAGCATATATAATAAATAAAATACATATTTTTGCAAGAAAAAAAAAAATACGAACATTGAACATACATATATAAAAATGTATAATTTACAATTTTTTTGCTATATTTATATACAAATATTTGCAATTCCTGTAGATGTATGTATTACTATAAAATAGGGTGAGGATGACAATCAATAAATTTTGATTTAAAAATTTTGATTAAAGATAAACAGATTTAAAAGAAACGGGTTTAAAATCTGACGCCGAATTAGAAAAAGGAATAAAATTTTATATAGCTTAAATGTTGTTGGGTATACCGGTACTATGTTCCATACCGGAGTACTGGCCCATTAAAACGGTACTATACTAAATATATATATTAGAATCGGTTCTTGCAGCAACATTACGTTCTAAAAGATTGTCTTGCTAATGAATTAACCACATCAAAGTTTCTGGGTGTAAAACATGGAATATTTATGGAACAACGTAACTCGGGAGTCTTATTTTCATAAACTCAATGTGCCTAGGTTCGTATCACAGTCGTTCTTGGAGAAGATGGACTTCAAAGATAATTTCAGAGGGCTTAATTGTAATACTATAATGCTTGCTTATAAATAGTCAGAGCAAATCTTTCTGAACAATTAAAAGAACACTACAAAAAGTGTATAAACTAGTATAATCGTCAAGTCCGACCGTTGTGGAAATCACTATTGTGATTTCCAAAAAGAAATTCATTATTAGAAACAAATTCATTTAAAATAATGGATTTTTTACTACACCTTATACATAATGTACAATCATTTCTCTGGGAGTGAATGCAAATCCAACCTACGTACCTTATATAGTTGCATGCTCTTTAAATGGTTAAAAAATTTACATTGTCAATATGAACGACTATCTAGCATTAGACTTTGGCTCAGATGTGAGGGGTAATGGTTTGAAAAATAAGATAGAACAACGTAGCTCAATGGACTGCACGCTCGGCAAAAATTATTTTCTTGAACTTATTATCCGTAGACTCACGTCTCGGTTGTTCCTGGAAAAGGAAAAATACATAATATAGATGTACTTCAAAGACAATTCCTGGAGCACATGGAGTAATTGTAATGCTATAATAATAAATTAAACTTAACCAGTGCAACTCCAACATAAAATTGTTAGACACATTAAAAAAAATACTGAAAATTGTCTTTTATAACGTCACCAAATATCTGAACTAACTCTTTGTCAAACCCAAATCGTACTACATATCCTGTAATTACAAATTAATTGGTCCTAACTGCATTTTTGTAAAATATTTTAACTCCTAAAAGTATCCAAATCATATGCTAATTTTGTTAATGGATTTGCATCTCGACAACACTATAGGTATGGTATACATATATGTGTAAAGCTTCCAGCGAGTTAAGCACCAAAATATTGAGATTTTTTAGAATTTTCAATTTGTTGGTAACCAATGGTAAATTTTAATAAAGTTGCTCAAAATTTTTCGAACTATTCTATTTTAATCGTTAATATGCAGAAAAAACTATGAAACACATTCCAACACCCATATTGTTTATTTTTATAGTCATTTTCTAAAACTTTTTTCAATATTTTATGAGCTTTGAGCCGTATTTGAACCGAAATTTTGTTTATCCTCTCCGGATGGGTCAAAATTGGAGCAAAAGCCGCTTATAGACATAAGACTGTGATTTTATTGTCAATCAACCTTCAGCAACAAGCCCTAATGTTTATAAGGCCTAAATTAATAAAAATTTACAATTATTCTTGTTCATGAACTATACTTAAACTTTTACTAAACCAATGTAATTTTGAAACTGAGATACTCTTTTTAAATATTAGTTATGTAATGCCTCATGTAGAGTGCTTTAAAATACAGATACATTGTTAAGAGCTGATAATAAGCACAAGAATGGGTAAGAGAGGAGTGAACGGGGTACAAGAAATAGGATACACTTTTTTCGACAAGCTCGGGACAATCGCCTCACCCTACTCTCTGGCTCTCTCTCTCTCTATATATATATACAAACATTAAGTCACTAAATCTTTCAAATATATAAAACATTTCTTCAAAATATTAATGCACAAATTTATTGTTATTGTAAAGTACAACTTTTTTTTATTTTCTTATAAGTATATTTTTGCATAAGTAATAAAAAAAATCGGAGTATAAAAGTTATTGTAATTTTATTTTAGAAAATATAAATAAAACATAAGTTTCACTACATTTTATTACTTCCCCACCTCTTATTTGAGTCATCCCCAAGGGGGATTAGTAGTTCCATACATATAAATACAATAAGACTTGCATATACACAACTTCTTAAAACTACTTTGAATGAAAAATGACTTTATTTTACTTATTCACTCAGAGTTTTTTTTTTATATAAAATAAAAACATTGCTTTGATTTCTTTATTCTTTTTGTGCAAAGTTATTGATGTGTGAATTGCATTTTTTCTAATTTTGTGTGGTGTGTGTGTGTGTGCAAATGAGCAGAGAGAAGTGATAATTATATAATGAACCGAAGTCATTGGTCTGTTAACAAGAAAATACGAAAGTTTGTTTTCATTTATTTTTCTTAAAGTACATAAAAGGGTTTATTTCTCAGGATCCATTTTTTCTTGGTTTTTTTAAAGGTTTTAAACTTAAAGGAAATTTCCAGGAAATCCAGCATTCAGATATTTTTATAATATACTTCATTTATTTATCTTTACAGGGTGTTATGATAAAATGACTGGGTTTTTTTCACAAGTCTGTATATGGTCACTAAAACCACATTTTTGGACGGATTTATTTGAAAATTGTCTTTAATTGTACATATGAAGTCAAAGTAGTGCTCACTTATTTACTTTTCTCAGATATGACCAGGGGCTGAGTCTGGAAGCCAGACACTAGGATGATCTCCATACACACCAGTTACAATCAAGACTTCCCCATTTGAAATTTTCATGTTGTCGTGACAAAAATCATTTTGACGGCGCAACGCCATTCCTCCTCATTAAATTCTACTTTTTTATTACTCGAACCGCTGTAGGCATGATGCCCAATAATTTGTTGATACAAGTATGCTTCTGTTGGCAAAAAAGAGATGCCATTAATTAGCTACATCATAACAAAATCGTCCCTGCTTCCTCAGAAATTAAATAACTTTCTATATAAACTAGAATTTTTATTCTAGTTATTTATAGAAGACAATTTTGTAAAGGGTAGAAGGAAACAGTTTTTCTCGAACTTTATGCTCTCTCCCTAAAATAGTTTATATTTGACTTTATGCTCCCTAATTATCAATGTATATTATGGCTCGTAGAGAGAAATATATCTACAATCATACAGAAATGTTTTTACTACACATATACATTATACACTCTCTCGCCATCAATTATTTATATCCTTCTAGGTATGTTTTAAGGGAGAATCATATGATAATATCAATCAAAAATATTATCATACTATATTATTAAAATTGCAAAATAAAACATATAAATATTTTTCCTCCACTCGAATTCATCCTCAATGTGAAGTTATTTGATTAATACGCATTTTGATATGATAGAGCGTTTTCATGTGATGTCAGCCATCTTTAGGTTCTAAACAGCTTATTTTAATAAAAAATAATTTAGAATTTAATTAACATTAAGAAAAAGGGTGAACTATTGCTGTGACCAGCCTTAGCACTTTACCATCCCCACGGCCGGTGTGGGCCTGTACTAGAATTTTAGAAAATATCGTTATGGTTAAATGAATTGAAAAACAATTGTGATCCTAACAATGTGAAGAATGAATATTTTGGAGGAGAGCAGTTTAGCTGTCATGTCCTTTCATAAGATTAGCTAATGAACATAGATGATATTTATACAATAATGGAAGAGGATCCGGTTTTTGTAGTAGCTAAATTGGTATATGTACAATAATTCAGAAAAAAAAAAATTATAAAGCTGTTCTCATGATTTTTGAGGATAAACTACTACTATGAGCCTGCCTCTTCCATGGGCGCATGGGGGAGGATAATGAAAATGTGAGGGGATGTCAAAAAGCTAACCTACTCCAAATTGCCTGAAGTGAATATCCCTTCATACATGTTTCAACTAAAAAACAACTTTAAAATTACTTCACTTCGAAATAAATTAGTTTCCTGTTCGACATCCAATGCTTCAAAAGATTGCCTATGGCCATAGGTACTTCAAAATACTAGTTATACAATGTCACTATTTGGTATCGAAGTCATTCCAGCCTATATCACTGCTAGATACGGAGAGGGATTTTTGATTATTTGTTTAATTTTATGACTGCTCACAGCTAATTTTATAAAACTATATGATAGTTAAGCTGCTTTACTTCAAAATATCAAATTGTCAGGGTACTCATATTAATTGTCGGTTTATGTTTTGAAACATACACGTCTATAGAACTATTTTTATCTATGAAAATTAAACAAAATTAATTATTCAGATATTAAATACCTGATCTATGTAGGAATTACCTGTTGAAAAAACACAGTTTGACCAGTAGGCTAAAATTCAATTCGTGCATCACTACTAAGTATTTTTGTTTGAATAATAAGGGTTAATATAAATGAACATTTTATATAGAAATATTGCACCATTTTTCGGGGTTTTCATGCATATTTTATTTCCAGTGTCGTATGTACATAGTAAAGCATAAAATAATAAAAAACAAAACTTTCATACAAATCTAATTGTCATCTCGTAAATTTAATGTTAAATTTCAGTCATCTCTCAGGGGAGCAGGCATGTGAAGAATAAGGCAAAAAGAAAGAAAAGATAAATGAAGAAGGCCTCAGTAATTTCATTCTTTAAATTAAGACAAAAAAGAAAAAAGAAATTGCAATTTTTTACTTTTTTGTGTGTAATATTTCTCTCTAGAGTTTCTTAAACGTTAATCATAGAGGTGGTGTGGAGTAAGATTTTTTTGCAACATATTATACATGTATATATAATCATAGGAGCATTATTTATTACAATCATAATTCTGCTATTCGCATACACCTGCAAGCAACATAATAAATGGATAAATATTTATAAATTCATAACAAAATGGAAATTAATTAATTTAAAATACAGCTTTTGCATTCGTCCAAAAATTTTCTTTTAAATCTTTCTGTATAACATATGTACGAGGTATATTAAAAAAATAAGGTGACTTTTCAAAACTGAAGATACCCATGAAAGGACTGAGATTTTCAACGATTGAGGTGATAAAGACTGCATCGCTGGAAGAGAATATAACGAAAAGTGCTTATAATAAGTATTTTGAAGATTGGAAAAAGCGTTTCCAAAAGTTTAAGGGGCCGTCAGAAAGTCTTGGAACATATTGAATGGTAAACTATGAGTTACACCTAGCGGCTTAAAATGAAGTTCTTAAGATTTTTTTTACCCAAAGTTGTTTATTACTCATTAGAAAACATTATTTATTAATTTGAGCACCTTTGGTCTCAATCACACGCTCCATGCAACCCTGGAACGCTTTGCACACGTTGATAACCTAGTGTCTCGGCATTGATCACAAATCTTTCTCACCCGATTGCTTTAGGGACTCAATACTACTGAGACGTTGTCTACAAGCATTGCCTTCAATTCGCCATTAGATGCTGTAATCAAGAGGATCCAGATCGGGGCTTGTCAGTGGCCTGTAGTCCTTCGGTCATAACTTCGTTATTTTTGCCATCCAATCCTGCACGATTTTTGCCGTATTTGCAGGAGCCCCGTCCTGTTAAAAACAATAATCGGCTTTCTTTTATTGCTTCGTGGTCTTTCAAACCTAGGGAATCACTTTTGTTTTAAAATTCATTGAGCAATCCTTGTTAGCCAATCTGTATCCAACGGGAATCATAATTGGCTTCATTTTATGACCTTCAGATGAAACAATGCCGAGCAGTATTACTGAGGCTGGATATTAGGTGATGGACACTTCAACGAGGTTGCAGTTGAATTTTCCAAAACATACGACCCAACCATTTTGCCTACTGTATACGAGTTCCACTGTAAATGTCTTCCTGTCCATGAAGATGACTGATGCCACCATTTTTGAGCCTAACTGTGACCCTCCAGACGGTGGTCCTGCAGACTTTAAGGGTCTTTACAATATCAGAATTGCTAAATCCGGCGCAATATATTTCCTCTCTTTAAGATGCTATTTTTTTTATGATATCACAGATGACGTAGCTTTTTCCTCGTGACATATGCAATTTGTTATCTCTACACAGAGTTCACCTTGTTAACTATACTAAAAGGGGGAATTCGTATAGAGTACGTTGATAGTTAGAGAATAATTTATGGCATCTTCCGTACTTTTGACATACAAAAAGGCCAACTACCCAACATTTGCATTTGCTTTGGGTTGCATAACTAACAATTTGTAATTATTATAACGCATTAATTAATTTTAACATCAAATATTTTATTTGTCCACTACTAGCATTAATACCCGGGATTGTCCAGAGTAATTAGGCGTCGGCTAAAAGACAAATTTTGCTTAAAATATGTAAACATATTTCCCTAGGAAATCATCAGTTTTCTCACATTTTTTCATGTGTACACTGTACAGTCACACGTAACTATTCAATACTTATATCAACTTATGTGACGTGTCCTAAAGACTAATAGTAAAAGTAATTTAATCTCTAGAGTGTTCACTAACAAAAAAAACAACCAGTGATCCCTGTAAGCTAAATACAAAACGCCTATGAGAGTTAATTCATTTTTACATACCAGCGATTATATTTTATTCAAATCTTAGCATATACAGCAAATGCATATAAATTATAATATACATAAGAGAATTATAACAAAAGCAGACAAAACTATGCCACTTATTTGATGCTAAATGCACACGCCTGCAATTTTTCATTAATACAACTAAGTATTATTTCTTCGATCAAAATTTTGTGTATAATATAAATACAGTAGTTCAACAGTTTTCACGTTCGAAACTATATGCACAATCCTCCAATAGTTCAGTTATACGACTACACTGTTATGGCTTTGAACAAAATATGCTTGTGATATACATCAGAGACCACTATATACAGCCCGCCCCGGGACTATTTTTCATAAAACTAGAACCCTTTTATTATTAATATAGATTAGTTAATCATATGATTTAATTTCTGTCGGGAAAAAATTACTTACATATTAAATATTTAAGAATGAGGAATCGTGTTCATTTAAACGTTTTGATGCGTTCCATAATATTATCCTTTTGTAATTTGTATCAGAATAGTTGATAATTACAGCCTTAAAACTTTTTTTTTCTATTTACGTTTCAATTTTTGCGTTAACCTGTTCACAAGGTATGTAAACTTCTTATTTCAAAATTATTCAGCTAATTCTTGAGTTGTTATTTCTTTTTACATTTTACAACTTGTACAAAACACAAATTCTACAGAACATATATAAATGAATATTTAAAAAAAATACACTACTTCAAAATTAAATTTTGCATAAAATAAATGATAATTGAACAATTAAATTTTTTGCATTTTTTATTTTGTCTCTAGAATTGCATATAAATGCTTATGAATACCCAAGGATACAAATTGTACATATTTATATACATACTTTAAAAGCCACGTACATTGATACAAAAGAACAAACATGGAGTTGAACAAAAATTACTCTTTTTCAATCCTTTGCTACATTTCTAATGATAGTATTAAAAGGAATCCATTTTCAACTTTTCAAAACATATTATTTAAATATAATCAGTAAATACGATTGTAATCGATACTCTGATCCTCCATAATGCTTCTTTGTAGGAAAAAGTTTCATATTTATCAGGTCAGCCCCCAGCATGTCTGTCTTAGGAATACCTTGGCTCTTTTCAAGTTAGTATTACATGTATCATATTAGTACTTCATTGTATGAAAGAAAAAGTTTCATTGTTATTAGGTCAACGCCCAGCCTACCTAACTGACGAATAGCATGGCTCTTTTTCTGTTATTATTAAATGTATATCATCATTAACTGCTGACATTTATAATATTTAAATATAAATTTCAAAGATCTCCGACATCAAATAAAACACATTTCATAATTGCAGATAATTGTTATGAAAAAATTACAAAGTGCTTTTAATTGTAATTTAATTACTAAAGAGTTTAATTTATGAATACTTTAATATATTTAATCGATAGATATTAGTGTTGGATTCCAGAATTATTCAAATTTGAAAAAAAAAATCGACAATAATAAGGTTGTTTATTTTTCAAAATTACTCGAACTCACCCGTAATATTATACGAAAAACTTAACTTAACTCGAACTAAAAAATCTTATCGTCAGTTTTTCTTTCTACCTTTTTATTGAATAATTAATAATTAATTTCGTAGTAATATTTTTTAACGAACTGTTTACTTTTGTTTTATTGGTTTTTCTGCTTGCTAATTCTACAAAATCAAATATTACCTTTATTTTTAACTTTCAGTTGTTATTATGTACATACAAATTTTTCCAATAATTTCCCATTGTGCAAATAAATATTTTCTAAACTGATTTAAAAACAAAATTAATGGTCCTTTAATTTGTCAGATGAAGTTGCACTGATTAAGTATAAGTAAACATTATAGTACTACAATTAGTCCATGGGACCTAGAAATCTTCCAGAAGTCTACTTACATAGGTTTCTATCCTTTTCTAGGAGCTACCATAAATAGAACAAACACACATTGAGTTCAAGAGAATAACTTCTCTCAAGCATATTGTTCTCTGAGCTAGGTCCCTTCATTTTACATTATTTGATTAATAACTGACTGCCTGAGGGAGTCCAACTGAATTCATTGTTGAACTTAGACTTTATCAATTTAATGAAAAATTATTTTTATTTGCCTTTACTCGAACTCGATTTGACTCAATCTTTCAAATCTCAGACTGAACTCAATATACAATTACTCGAACTCAATATTTGTTAATGCGTAAAAAATAAATTTATTAATTCAGGGGTATCTTCAGAATTTTATATATGTATTTTTTGGTGGGGAGGGGGGCTTGGTTGTTAGACATTTTTTTCAAAAAGAAGTTCAAAAATTAAATTTGAAATAATAAATTTATGGAAAAAAAAAATCAAATATTATTATTTTTTTGGAATAATAAAACAAAAACCCGTTCATTTTTGTTTAATTCAATATTTTCTATGTTTCAATCATTTTCTTTATGAATATGAACTGGAATCAATAAAAAAAATAGTTCCACATAACTTACAGTTTATTAAAAAAATAAATCATAATCTTAATTTTTACTAGTATTGCCTATAGATTGTAGAAATATGATTAATACGCTTTATCATTTCCTAACAGACACATCATTAATGAGAATGTATGTTATTGACCTGTTTGTTATTGATTTACAAATCATAAATACCTATAGATTACAAAAATATGACAATTTAAGACCTTGCTCTTTTTGTAATAGCCATTTAAAGATAATAATTTTTATTTACCATAGTTTTCTTTTGTCGTTTGCTTTTTTATAGAGAGAGAGAACAATAAGTATTAAGTAACCACTAGTGCGTGAAAAACAAAGTAGAGTAACTTAATATCGATATCGTTGAGGCATTAATTATTTGATTAATTTTGTAGCACGTTGCACCTAATGTGATTAAATGTTATGACGGCTAAGCTGTTATCCTAAACATTCTTCAAATTGTCAGGGTGACCACGTCGCATCTAAAAAAAGAGCATATAGCAACCCTTTAGTGGTAAAGGGTTAGGTGCAATTTGTAGCTTCTCCAAAAGATTAATCCTGAAATGTTTTTTTTCTTAAAAAAATTGACAATAATTAGTCAAAAATAAAAACATAATCCGACCCAACTTTGAAAAGTTCAACTTATCTTGCTTTTGTGTTAACAGTCGATAAATTGTCCCACAGATTGAAAAATTGACATCAAAAATACTTTGTCTTCATCACTTATGTAAGTTGAACCAGAAAGAATAAAAAAGTGCTTTTTTAGGTGATAAACTATTTTTTTTTTAAATATATGGAAAAAATATTTTTCTTTAAAAAAAAAAAAAAAAAACGGGTTTAAAAAGGGAATTAATAGTAAAAATGTTAGACAATATGAAAGTATTAGTTCGCACGTGAGGCAAACAATCTTTGTTTTGTTTCCTCCCAACAAAAAGCAAGTTGTAAGGATTTTTCTCAAAATTGAATGCGGATTACATTTGATTTCTTCGATTAACTATGATTTATTTGTACGAACAAATTATTCTTATGAACATTATGGAGGCACAGTAAATTGTACTTAAAGTAGCCAAAATAGATCTTCACAATAAATGAGGCTGATAGCTTTTATTGTCTTATAAAGGTTCAAAACTATAGCTGAACTTATGGGGATCTTAAGTCATCTCACAAATTTGAATACAAAGCCTATAATTGACTCTATTATGTCTATGAAATATGAGACTGTATGTATATATGATATATATTAATATGAAGTATATATATGTATTAATTGTGATATTATCCTTTTCTTGATTTTTGTTCAAGGTTTTTTTTTTTTGTTTATGTAGAACATATGGGAGAAAATATGTTGTTTTAGGATGTTTTTCCCTAGGAACTTCGCCCTTGCATATGTATTATAGCATAAATGTAACTTTTTGCATATTTTTAGGGCTTAAAATAAGTCATCCTTCACTATAAGGTCTTTGTGGTTATTTTTTTACAATGACAAATTTACCAAATGAATTCAACAGGCCCTTCTAAAATCAAACATTTAGGATTTCGGTTCCAAAGCTTCATTTAGTCCCTTTAACACTAAGAAAAAGCGGTTGTATGTCTCCTGTAATTTTGATGGAAGTGACGGGAAAAGACGAGGTATAAATGTTTGTCATATAACGGCAATTATTGTCAAAAGTGGATTATATATGCATAGACAGCATTTGAAAGATATGTCCCAGCCTAATTCTTATAATTAATAAGGTCAAGAATCCCACTTTCTGCTCTAAAAATTAATTTACGATCCTCATCAAATTTCCTACTATTGAATAGCAAGAAGTTCTCTCACTTAGATAGCAATTCGAGAATAGATTGAAAAACGCATCACTAATGACTTCAACGGAGGGACACACATTCTAAACCTTAAATTTTATGAGCAAAAATATGTTTTTGCCATAATAATACATATAAAGGGGCGAACCATCCTAGAGCCATAAATTTACTTCCATATGTGTTGTGTCAACATAAAACAATCTTGAGCAAAAGTCAAGAAAATTAGAAAATCTCAATTAATCGATAATTCCCCGGACTAAAATTCCTGGAGTGAATCTTCAGGTCACCCAATTAATTATTTAAAAATTATTTAGAGTATGATAATAATATCATTGATCAGGCATAAACGATACTATTGATGTAAACGCTATAAGGTATAGTTAGTGAGACGGGAGGAGGAGGGATAATAAAAGACGCCGTTGTTTGACGACAGGGGAGAAGTGTATGATTAATGATACCCTAAAAACTGCCACCTACTTTTACGTATGCCTCTTTTTTGGGAAATATGAAGTAATCATTGTACCCCTTCGTCTTAAAAAAATTACATTTTACCCGTGTTTCTCTCATACAAATGTGCATTGTATAATGTACTACATCCATATAGACTAACTTTAAAGTAATCTATCACACTTGTTTTGAATGATAGTGGCAGTCATTATATGTCCATATAGCAATCCACATTATAATTGAACAAATTACATATAAAGTGGTTTGTTATTTGTATGAGGGGGGCAGAGGAGTGAATATGAATTAGTAGTGGAAAATTCTAGCAAGTCAGATCATCAATCTTACTTCGTTTTTATGCTTTATTCCCTCTTAGTATTGATATACCTACATTGAGAGATCGCATGGTTAATATAATGTAGTTGTATTTACAAGTGTTGTCTTAAACCCATCCACTCTTCTTTTTTTTTTTCAATTGAAGATCACTGTCACTTGAAATATAACTACATGCTTACCGAATGGCAAATAAATCCATCAATTAATGTCTCTTAAACACCCACACCCCAAAATTAGAAAATGTACAACTAAAGATCCCCAAAAAATATTTATGCCACAATATATATATAAGAAAATAAATGAGCCAAGTCATAATGGTATATTTAATTATGATGTTTTAATGTGAAAGAGGGTAATGAAAGGTATAATTAGAGAATGGAATGCACCACAAGGAGGTCTTTTAATTGAAAGAAAGAAGTCTTATATGTGGTATATATGTATATACTCGTATATACAGTAAGTTGTTGGATTACGAGTAGTATTAGTGTTTATGAAGAAAAGTTGACTCCTGACATGCTTTTAAAAAATTCCCTATCAACAATTCAATTGTCATGACTCCCTTTTTGAAATCAACAAAAATACCATGTATTTTTCTTATGCTGTGTTGATCAGTAGACGCTTTCCTATTTAAAGCAGCTGATTTACGTAGTTATAAGTTCAAGGCATATATATATATATATCTCGCTTGCCCCACGATACCTTAGTATAACTCTACGGCTACTTTTGTATTTGTTAATTATATTTTATATGTCGTGGTTGTAAGTGGGCAAAAAAGATCGGTGTAGTTATCCACAGCATCAATGTTTCTGAAGAGACTAGAAACTTAATGCGTCTTCATTGTTAAATGTAATTAAAAGTCGAGTTACCACATTTATCTATCTTGCGTATTTATACAGGGAAGTTATATAATGGTACACATTTGATGATTTTCATTTTTTTAAGAGTTAAATTTAAACGAGAAGTTTTTTGAGGAAATTTACTTTTGAAAAAAATCATCTAAAAATAGTAATAGGCACAACTTATTTAATATGTGAGCTCACACCTTTAATAATTGACTCAATACTATAACTAAAATCCTTTGCAGAATTGTAATATGTAGTCAGACTCGAGGTTGCTCAACTCCTTTTTGATGGAAGCCTCTAGGGACTGGACACTCCTGTGAGGAGTACCACACACTCTTTCCTCCAGATGTCGGCCGCATGTTGAGATTATAAAAGTCCTGAAAGTAGTATCTCAAAAAAACCTGGATATTAGCGGCGGCATGACACGTTGCTCGTCTTGAGTGAAGACAAAGTTGTCCCCGAACCTTTCTCTAGTCAAGGTAGCACTTTCTTATCCAAAAATTCGATGTAATCATCCCTCTCCACAAAAATGGAAGGGCAGACTTTGCTTATACTGGCTACTGTATTTTTTGTTCAGAAGACATGTCGCACTGATCTGAGACATTGTCTGAACGTTCAGCTATGATGTAGCGATCTGCTTATTCACAGTGGCATCAAAGGTGACACATTTTTAATTAGTACAAAACAAAACTTTGCCCAAATTTTTAATGGCCTTGAGAAAATTTAAAATCTTCTTTGCTCTTTCCAACCATCTTAGCTTGCTCTGTTTAGAGATTTGATGTCTTGTTGTCATCCTCCGTGATTTTGCTTCAATGACATTCTGGATTGAAGGCAATATAATGTAACCTGTTGATATGATCAACCCTGTATATATTTATTTAAACTCTTGTTAGTTGATTAAAGGAAATCTCCTTGAGATAAACTTTTCTCCTGATATCATATATGCTATAAACATGCAGTGATGCAAAACACATATCCTGCCGGTATATAAAAATAAAGGAACCCGAAAATGAAATTGGTAATTCTGACAATTTTAAGAATTTATGGGAGGAGAGCTGCTTAGTTGTCATTATGTTTTATAGGATCAGCTGCAAACAGCTTTGAGAGGAAGGAAACATATACAAAGTCATACTCCGTACATTAAAGAGGCTGAAATTACTTCGATGTCGATATTCAATTCTACTCCGAGTTCAACAAAGACTTATACTTATAACTCCTGCACTAATCACCTAAGTTACTCTTTCCCTTTCATGAGTACAAACACTTGTTACTACTTCATATTGAGATATTCCATCTTCCAAAATTAAATGATAATGATAACAGCTTACGAGAATATAAAACTTGTTTAGAATGTCAACTAAAAAAAGCCGCTCCCACTTTCAAAGACATATTTTGTACACCTCTGTTCATATATTTCTACTTATACGTGTTCATACACGATAGGTGTGGTAACTCGTCTTTAGATTTAAAAAAAATGGTGGGGTTATTAAGGGAATACTTGTCCATCTAGAGACTGATTGTTATGATATATGACGTCAGTAGCGAAATAATGATAGAAGTGGAAGTTGCACCTCACAAAGCATCAAACTTGAATTTTAAAAAGTCCAACTTTCTAAAGAATTGGTTAATTATTTTATATCAATTAATACGTTTTGACACTCAAACATGTAATATCTATCGATTCAAGGCAAATTATTGGATCATCTATTTAATAACAATGTCTTAATAACTTGGTGATGCTCTAAGTACAATAAGTGACATCATTAAATATATTATTCTATATCAAAAACATCATGATTTTTTTATTATTCTAGTATGTACAAGTATAATTATTTATATGTATACACACACGTGTCAATTACCTGGCAAATCACCAAATGACTTACTCTAAGAAGAAGGAAAACCTTTTTTGAATATTCAATGATCGGCTATCTACTTTCATAACGGTATACATATTTCTGTATAATAGTACAACAACAAAATTTTCATTCCGGTTCAGATACCAACATAGGTATATGTACTTCTGTGCTTTTGGGTGTCCTATATTTAAGGATAACGTCATCGGCAGACTAATTTTTTTTATAACGTAGGTCCAACGGGTACATGTTGTAACTTTGCATATATATAATTCACTATTTTTTTTACTATCTTAAAATTGGAGACAGTGTGAGCGAAAAGTGAAAATTCAGTTATAGCAACCTTTTAATTTCTTAAGCAAATAACTTCGTGAGGCGAAGCAAAACGACACGAAAAATGAATTATTTGAGTAAGAGGAGAGGAACTTCGAATTTTTGGAGATATTTGGACTTTGGGCTATTATGAAAGTGGATGGTGGAGGTTGTAATTTTGTCAGTTATGGGGGGGGCTTGGAGTCGATCTGAGGCCCATGAGATGAGGCCTTATGCCATCGTTATGTAAGGCATTACAACTTTTTTTCTATTTTCCTTTTAATTATAAGGTTCTTATAATTGAATTTCAACTTTCCACTTACACAGTCTCCAATTTCAAGATAGGAACAAAAAGTATGACGCTTGATCAAGCTTATACAATGTATTCCCTTAAACGACAAGTAGCACTTCCAATATCCGTTTAATATAATACCGTTTTAAATGCATCAGTACTCTACTAACGCTGTACAATGTATACCAAACAACACTCATGTATAAAGGATTTTTTTTTTTTGCATGATCATATAAAAAATCAGACGTATGTACTCATATGATTGCTGTCTTTGCAAAAAGAAATAAAGGCATAATTTAATCATTCTGCGAGAGTGGAAGAAATCGTGAAATAATAAGTGTGTAAACAAACAGAATGATGATAAAATTTTTTTGCAAATGATTATTATTCTTTGGTAATGATCTAGATCTATAAACACATCTGCAATGCCCCCCTCTTTCAATCCAATGAGTCCTATTTTTATTGAATAGTACTTGGATTACTGATTAATATTTAATGAAATTATTGTCTTGCTCTATTTCTTCTCATAGCGTTACCTAACAAAAATTTACAAAGTATTTTGTTTTCAGCAAATGAATTTTACTTATTTTCCTCTTACCAGTGTTTTGAACTTTGATGATTGGTGGGATTCAAATAAGTTCATGTTAAGTTTTGAACAATTTACAATAATTATTTAATAATAGTTCCGCAGTTGGAAAGAATATGCTAACTACAAACTGATTTTGGACCTTTTTTCAGATAAAAATTTATTATTATGTAGTTGGTTGTCAACTGTTGATTTTTCAACTCCCCCCCCCTCCCCTCCTATTTGTCTAAAAAATTGTACCAATTACGTATGAGCATACATTTTACTACTACACTTAATCCATCTGGCCCAGAAAGTTGAAGGCAGTATACATTAGTATGTTCGTGCATGCTGTCAACTATACTGTGTTGGTCCTTCACTTATTTTTATCTTATCAGTATAATACTTCCATACCAATGAGCTCTTGTTAAGGTCGAAAGAATTCCCAATAATTATTATTGAATAAAAGTATAAAATATTTCAAAAGAATTGACGGGCTGCTTTCAACTGATTTTGAAACTTTTTCCTGTGTTTTCATCTCATATTCGTCCTATAACTGTTCTGAACGTTGATTTGTTGAGTACAATTTAGCTCTTGTTAAGCTGTGAAAAATTCTCGATAATTATTGTATTTTAATTCCATAGTTAAAGAGAATATTGCTAACTCTTATGAGTTGATTTCGGGACAAACTTTCATTCTTTCTATTGAAATTAAAGGTTACGAATTATACTAGTAAGAAAATTTGTATTTTATTCATTTGTCCATTATCAATTTGTTTCCTTGTTTGTTTGTTTTTTCTTCGATTGATGGAAAGTTGACTGGTTGAATTCGAAATAGCAGTGAATCATTTCCAACAATTATGGATAAATTACTAATGCCCAACTAATTTTGAGCCTTTTTTTTTTTTTTTCTTTTAGAAGGAAAAGTTGCCTGACATTCACCCTTTCAACGATATTTTCGCGAAATCTATTTAATGTACTATCAAATAAAAATTATTTTGTTCCAAAATGAATCAGAAGCAATATTTTATCTTCCACATGTTGAAGAAGTGTTAATGCTGTAAAGTATACATTTTCAATTTAAATTATCATAAAAAATGTATATTTTTTATCGGAGGAGGAGTAGGAGGAAAAAAGATCTGGAGAAAGATGATGTCTTAAATCCATCAATGTCAATGCTTTTAATTGAATAGAACAAACGAAACATACATTGTGCATGGCTTGTATTTAAGTAAGTAAGTATTTTCATCCATCCAATGCATGAATATTATATACATACAATTAAGACAGACCTCATCACTAAAAAATATATCTCATCTGTTATCTGTCTTTATCAATAAGGATTAGTGAGGGGAAAGAATTAGGTTTAAAGTCTCTTATTGTATATGTACAAAAACAACTAAAACAATTGATTTGATTGTAACGATCAAGTGTCGTGACATTTGTTCATAAATAAGTTAATGTTACATTCAATAACTACATAAATATTTAATGAACCCAGACTTTTGTATTAAAAAGGAAATTTTGAATTTATAATAGGTACTAATACAGCTTCCTGTAATGTACTCATTATGATACGAAATAGTGTTATTTGGTATACTAATACAACTGGGGCTATGGGAATAGAATATGTTCATTGACTTTTGTGATAAAAATAATTGTTTTTTTAACATATTAAATTCTGTCAAATTTTGCACAGCTATTTTTTATATCTAAAGCAAACTGTTTAGGAGGCTACTACCGGAATAGTGATAATATTATACCATTTTAATATTGAACCCCTTGCTTTTAGCGTCAACCAACTTTTGGACCATTGATGAAGTCATAATTCAAATTTCTGAGCTATGTTTTTGCCTCTTTTTTTTTTTTTTTTTTGTTCTCTGTTGTTCACCAGGATTAAGGCAAAAGTTACAGATTGATTTTGATTTAACTTGGTACAAAGATTTTATATGGTCACAGTAAACTACCATTAAATTTTGAGAGTCAAGGTACTACAAAACGTTAAAAATACATAATCGACCTTATTTTTCGAACATATTAAAGTACAGAGCTCAAATTGGTATCATTATGTAAGTTTAATAAATATGTATAATAAAACACATTATCCAATTAAGTAAAAAATTGTAGTAAAAAACTATAGGTTTGTGCTAAGAGTCCATTCTAGTTTTTTATATTTTTAATGAAAAAAGAATCTAATTACCAATATCAATATTGGTACCATAACCAGGAACCAAAATGTTGGTATTCTGACAACACTAATATAAATTTTATTGGTTTTGAATGAATTTATAATTACGCGAACACCTCAATCTCCCTATTTGTTAAGTCGTATATTTGATAAGATTGAAGTTTGTATTGAATAGATTATAATTTTATTCAAATATAATTTTACTTTTCTAAAATAGAATAATAATAATGAACTCGATAATTTTTGGAGGATGGTGCAATTCTTTGATCTTAGTAGATTTTGCCATTTTTCTACAAATTTTTAATTTGATATGGGTTTTTAAAATTGAGATTCTTTGGCATTTGTGATAAAATAATTGTTCTTTTAACACTATTAATGTTGTCAAATGTCGCACAAAAAAAGTAAGCAAAAATGAGAGTTTTATAATTTCGTTTCATAGTTAAAGTAGACTGTATATGTATGTAGAAAAATACAAACGATTAAACAATGAGATTTGGGGTAATTTTAAGGAAAAATTTGTGCAAATAAATAAACCAATCGTCGTGAAAATTAATTGTGCAATGAAAGATAAGTTCAATTGTTATGAATACTTCACAGAAACAACATTCTATTTTGGTTCTTCATCTTTTTCTAACAAAAAAAAATAATAACACGTGGGCATGTTTTTAATATATTATTGCATTTTCTTAATTTTGTTCTAAAGTTTTTGTTTTTTTTCAATTAGTCATATATTCATTCTTTTAAGCTTGTAATTTGTACGAAAAATAAGCATTTTCCCTCACATAAAAATGCTCAAATGCCGCATCCCGAGTACCTCTCGCTAAAAAAAAATTTGTGCTAAATTTTTGTACCTTATAATCGCATTTGCCCCCCCCTCCCCACGCACAAAAAAAATAAAATAAAGAAGAACATTTCTACAAAACAATTTTAGCCCACTTTTAAGGATTAGTATTTTATTATGGCCATAACTTAAAAACGAGTCTTGAGGGAAAACGTACACATATGGCCCCTCAACACAACAGCTAGCAAGAATTATTTTTTTCAAAATTGAGTGTTAATTACATTTGTATTTTTCTACGAATTATATTTATAATTCGTAGTTCGTAATAATTTCTTGGAGGCACAGTAAATGGCACTTAAAGTACATCTAATTAATCTTCACAATAAATAAAAAAAGAAATTGATAGATTTTATTTGAAAGGCAAAATCGGGACCAATATATGTAGGTATCTTAAGTCATATAAAGGCTCTAAGCTATTTATAAACTAATCTTACTAATTTTAAAATAAAGCCTATAAATGACTCTAATGTGTTTATAAAATATTGGGCTGTTTGTATTTATGAAGTAAACTAATAAAATAATTAACATAATCATTTTCTCGATATTTATTCAATATTGTTTTTATGTTGACGCGCCATATATATAACATTAAAGAATAAAATGTACAGTTATTTTTTTATAGAGTTTTACTCCGTTGTATAGATTTAATATTTACTTTAGAAAATATGTATATTGAAATTGTTTAGACAAAAAATACAGCCAATTAACTTATTCATAAAATGAATTAAGTTATAGGTACTTTTTTTTATGAGGAATTGGAGATTAACTGACTCTTGATTTTGCTTTATATTATGGATCCCTTTCAGAAATTATAAATCGGATAAGTAACTCTCCTAGACCTTTTCCAAATCCAAGCCCTGCTCTGACTAACAAACATGCTTACAGTGAAGCGTAAATATACAATAGAACTTTAACAAGAATATAGAATACCTTAAAAATTGGATCCCTTTTTCCAAATAGATCCTTTGTTATGAGTGCTACAATAGCTTAAATGTTCCCTCAATAAGTAAGTTTTAAATTTGTATAAATTATATCAATTGGTATAAATTAATCATATGTAAATATATCAAATGATACAACAAAACTGCGTTATTATAAAATAAAAATTACCCCCTGAAAAGCAGTTATTATAGAAACATCTCAATTAAAAATAATTGGCATCATATTATATCACAATTATGATGTAAATTTTGAGGCTTTGTCGTTTTTGATGTTGTGAGTGTCCCATATTTCTCTAGTTGCAACTGCCTCTAGTATATCTTATAAAATATATATTCAATGGAAAAAATACTGAATAAATGTTGATTCTTTTTCTTATGACAAATACCGACTGAAGTAAAATGACATAATATGAAACTCTTATTAAATACGTGTTTAGAATCATGTTCAAAAAGTGACAAAATAATACTAATATTTACCAAACATAGATGTATGTATAAATAAAACACTCAATATAATATATTAGCGCAATGGTCATCGACAATATATAAATAGTAAAGAGGAAAGATACGTAAATATTATAACAAGCAAAAAAAAAGAAGAAACAACAAAGAATGTCAAACATTTCAAAAATGTTTTAAGACATACTACATGGCCATCATCCCTGTCCCTACATTTATACAATATGGTTAAAAAAAACACTATGGAAATTTGCCTTTTTTATTGCTCTCTTTCATGTTCATACTAAGAGATGCAAATCTCAAGTATTTTTTAGCTGGTACATTTTTTTGGATTCTGTAATCTGAAGAATAAATGTTCAATTCCTTAGCTGTTGTCGCTACTAAAAAATCCTGATTAGTGAACTTCCCTTTCTAATACATTCAATCACATTCAAGACCAGATTACACATTTGCGTGTTTTTATAAAAGAACTGTGAGGATTTGCTGCGGATTTATGGTTGTAAGTCCTTGTTGGACACATACATAATTGGGTATCGACATCAAAGTAGTTCTTGCCAATATCCGTGTTTATTTCCTTCACACACTTTTCACTTGTCCCGGCTGATTGAAAACTATATCTTCTAAAACATTCTTCTAATTGTCAGGGTTACCATTTCGATTTCGGTTTCTTTTTTAAAATACTTATTATACACATTGTTTTCATCACTACCGGTTAAACAACTTTTACATTATGATGAAACACTCTACCTTTATTTGGCGTTCATCCCTACACAAAAAAGTCAAATCGATGATTTTAATAGTTACCTATCTAGCTAGACATCTCATAGCTCATCTTTTGTTATTTATATGATTTTTTTTAAATAAATTTAAACTTAAATTACAGATAGAGTACCGTAGATTATGGTATCAATTCGGCAGCAAAAGTTGGATATTCTTTACAACATTGCAAAAAAAAAAGCGAAATAATATATAGAGAGGGTAAAATGTACACAGTTTGTGGACACCTCAAAACACATGTTTGTTGGCGAAAATCCAGTGTATTATTTAGCTGGCTCTTTTATTTTTGGAATTGATTATCTGGAGAATGAATTTCCTTTTCCTCAGGTGTCGTCATTATTATTTATCTCTAGAATAGTAAATTCCATTTTCAACTTCATTCATTTATATTCAAAAGCTGGTGGAACATTCGGGCATGTTAAAAAACAAAGAAACCGAAAAACAACATGGTGATCCATACATTTTTAAGAATTTTTTGGAGGAGAGCAGCTGATCTGTAATGAGGTTTCTTTAAATTAGCTACAATCGGCTGTGACTAGGAAAGAGGGGGAGAAGGGCATTGGCGAGAATTTTTCTGTTATGGATTCTCAATTCTACATTGAGTTAAACACAGACTTTCAATTATAACTCAGCAACAGATATTTAAGGTTACTCTCCATTTTTTATGAGCAAACACGAAACTCCAATCAGGTTTTGAATATAATTTAACGTTCCCTACTCAAGTGTGAAATAATAATCACAGCGGCTAAGGTAGTGAATTTTCATTTTTCAAATTACCAATTCAAAAAAAATGTGCAAGCTAAAAATACACAAGATATTCTTTTCTAACTCTATATATTGCTATACCATTAGAGCCTCTTTTTGCCTCTGCCTCATACCATACAAAACATCCTTAAATATTATTTTATTAATATTCACGAATTTTATGAAATTAAATATATTAAGTTTTCGTTTAGTATATAGCTTCTATATTTGAATCTAGATTATCATACTTTTAAGTCATTGGCATATTATTATTTTTAATCATGAAATTGGTAGATACAGTAAGTAAGCTTTACATAAATGACTACAATTTCTAATGTAAAAACTGGTTTCGATTTGAAATATGGAAAAATATCAAATTGGAAATAAAATTACTACTGAAATACAAAAGCTGAGTGGTTAAAAAAATGTCAACTAGGCTTTAAAACATCGATATATATTAATGACTAAACAATCAAAAATTTGAAGCAAACATTTTAGGATGGAGGAAATCACATGTGTGCATAAGATCAAAATAGACAGTTATTATTTTTTTTTTTTTTAAAAGATTGAAAATCACGCCCAATTTTATGACTTAAAAAATATAATTATATGATATTACAACATAAATTGCCTGCCATCGGACAATAAATGCAGGTATAAAGAAGAACTGGTACTGTACGTTGTTGTACCGCTGTTCGGTTCGGTATGTTTTTACCTTTTTCACATTACATAAATATATATATATGATCACATATTCAATATTTTAACATTTTAGTTATTTTTTTAAACTAATGGATTATGATATTGAGTTAAGATTTTAATTCATTAACATTGTTTTATAGAAAAAAATAATTTAAAAAAAAAAAAAAAGAGACTGACTTACAACATGATAAAATGCAATACATGCCAGGGGTATGATAGATGGACAATTTAAATAAATTGTCCTATGTTTCCAAGTTAGTTTCACGATACTGAAGAAATATGATACTCGTAAATGAGGTATCCCTGTTGTCATCTAAAGAGAAGAAGGAGAACCCGTGTCATATTAAATAGAGGAAAATAGAGACATCCATGATTAGTGATCAGATCATAGTATGTTGTATTATATCAATGTGTCTCTAATTAATTAATAGTTTTAGTTACACTTTTATATTTGTTTGACTAATTGCATTTTAATAATTCATATTTAAAATATCTTAGCAATATTTTTGTATTTCAAATACCTTGCAATTGCAGGTACATTTGTAAAAGCAAAATAATTTTTTCGACAGTTGGCGACATTCTGACTATTAATCGTTTTTATTTTTTAGTGGAAAAATATAGTAGCTCATATTTTTGCACAAAAATATATATATTCATGAATTATATCTTTTTTTTTTTAGAGAAGTCAACTATATTTAGGAATAATTTGTTTGAACAGATAAAAAAGTATTAAAGAATAAAATATTAATAAACCTTGAAGAACTACATTAAAACTCTATAAAAACATTTTTCTATTATATTGTAGCAAACTGCGTACAGTAAAGGATGTACCGTGGATCGTAGCGAACCGAGGGTTCAGCTTATTTTCCCAGTATTAGTGTAAGTATCTTGGATCAGATTATTCCAATGAATATATATACATAGAAAAAGACATCCATTTCTACATAATAACTCTCAGAATAATAAATTCTTTCCAATTTTGAAAAATTGTTATTTGTATACTTTTATGCAGGAACTTCAAAGTCATATGTTTGAACATGGCTTTTAAAATATAGGCTTAATTTGTACACTTTTCTGTATGTTTTCATAAATGTACCCATTTGCTCATATATTATTCAAATGTGAGAGATTTATTCAAGCACTACATACATTTATATATATGTGAGTTACTTTTCCGTACCATAACTTTTCTACACTTAACAAAATATGTATTTAAATTATTACAAAGCAATTCAATTTTTTTTACGAAGAATTTTCTCTTTGATATATAAGCCTTAGGATTTTTTTTTCTCTTTAATAGCATCAATTTCCACTCTTAAAATATGTTAAATGCAATTTATTATTTTTGTATAAATTGGATGATCCTATTAAAAACAGAGTATTTCATATCTTTATGTTTAAGATACAAAGTGTCAATATCTATATTATAAATAATATAGATTTTTCAAGAGAAAAAATGAGGATTTCAAATTATTTTCTTTATTATTGAAAAGACCTTAATATATATATATATATATATTTTTATATCTAAAGTATCTAAGTACGATTAACTCTAACGATTTTTCAATCCCCTATAGATACAGTCTTTCATATATGTATGTATGGCATACATAATATTAAATGATGTACGTTAGTGAATAAAGATCCTAGGACTCAACTGCTGCCTTTTATCATCAACATCATAAAAAGGTACATAAATAAATAATAAATAGTTTCATTATACAGTAATACCGTGATTTGCAAGCGTTTTGAACAGAAAGTGCCTCATTTTAAAACTACATGGTACGAGGTAAAAATTGTTACAAATTAGTGTTGCAACTCTATGATCTTTATTTATTTTAATTAAGCTTATGGTTATTTTAATACTGGATGGTGTTGTGTCAGTTCTCATTTATTCGTTCAAATTCAAGCATAGCTCCGGTCCTAGGGACTTGGGACTTTTCATAAAAATGTTGATGATTTGTTAAACCAAATAAAATATATGACTTATTTATTAAGATCATTGCATATAATCTTGAAAAATTATTCATATTTTCATTGCAATAAGATGTATTAAGAACATATTATATTTTTAAGTAATTTATTTTATAAGATAAAAGAATAATTGAAAAAAAAGGGAAAACACTCTTTATCACGTCAGAAGGGATTGATTTTTCTCCTTTAAGGTCTTCTTTAATAGACAAGTGGAACTGGACTGGACAGGATCGAACTGAACTAGACTGCGTTCGTCAGTCCTAAATTAGGAGTGATACAACATTAATAGTACGAAGTTTGTATCTTTGTTTGATTGCCTCTCCAGGACTCATTTTTAAGAACGAGTGTGTGTAGCTTTACCCCAGGGTGTCGTATATACGTATTAAAAAAGGAGTCCAAATTTTTAAAACATTAAATAAAGAATGAGCCTTTAGATCTGGTTGATTAATTAGCATGTGCAGCTCAAGCAAGCCACGTCATATTATGAAAGAAAAAAAAAGTTTTTGTTATTTTTTCGAGCTGTTATAATTATTTTTTCATTCTTGAAAAGAGAAACTCGAACTTTTGAGTAACTACTTATGAAGGTGCACATAAGAAATGGAAATGAAACTGAATTTAGCTAGGGGAGTAATCTTCTATATTATTAAAAAAATGTTTGTCTGTTTGGTGACACACTATAACTCCGGTCAATGCCGGGTACAACCACAAGTTAGGAATAAAGGCAAATTATTCTAATGTATCTAATATATCATGGTTCTACTCAAACTGGAATCTTCTTTCAATCAGGAACTTATCAAGAGGAACCACATAATTCAATAATAAACATTCAACTTACTTTGAAAATTACTTCTAATTTCATATTTTATATATTTCTAAGGTAGAAAAATCCTCTTATTGTTTGACAAAATTAATTAATACAATAAACTGTAGTATTTTATTCTGATAAAAGTAAAAATATGTTCTTTTAGAGTGTAGGACTTTTTCAAAAATCAATCATAGCAGCGGTTCTCAAACTGTTGGCAACAAAAAATAACCTTCTGTTTTACGCATAGCCTTGAACAAAAGGAATCATTTTTAACAAAAAAAAATCATTTTTATGGTTTATTAATAAAAAAATTGATCAAATTATGTTTTATAAATATAAAATGATCTTCCCCAATTTTGCAGTATTATTTTGTTAATAATTGACGAAGTTGCAAAGTGTTTATAATGGTGGTAATTAAGGAAGGTCTGAATATTTTTTAGTGTGCCATGGAATGTAAAAAGTTGGGGAATCACTGGATAAGAGGGACGTGAACGATTTTAAGTTACAATTTATGGAAGGATACATTACCCTTTCCTTCCATGCGCATTAAGATTAGAGAGCTTTTTTTGCAGTCAGAAGATATTCCATCCCAGATTTCTTAAGTACCTAGCAAAAGTTGATTACACGACAAGTTTTGGCCTCAAAATGCAACCAGATATAATAATCCAATGAGCTGTAAAAGTTGGGATGAAAATTGTGCATATTTTGGGCATGTTAAAAGAAAAAAAAATTAGAAATGTTCACCCGGACAATTTGAAGAAAGTTTTGAAGGAGAGCAGCTTAGATGTCATGACATTTCATTAGATCAGCAAGAGTTTTGAACATAACTGAATGTAGTACAAAAATAAAATTCATTATTCAAGATTTAAATAATAATGGTAACAGTTGAGCAAAAGAAAATTACTTATTCAGATTACCAATTCCAAAAAACGGGCCACCTAAAAAAATACACAAGATTTACATTACTATGTATGAGGGTCACATCTCCTTTGACCAAAAGCAATGATTTCCTCTCAGTAAGACTCGGGCTTAGTGAAATCTCTGGAGAGATCTTACTTTAGGACCACATTGTTTTTTTTCTACGCGTGGTTTAATCAAATTGTTGAACAACACTAAAGTATAGTCAGTAGAATTAAATTCAACTAAGTGTAAGATATATCGATAGTTGTATTTTTTGTTTCTTATTATGTCAGTGTGTTTATAATTTGGCCTTTATTAGGATTTTTTTAAACAAAGGTTGCCATGTATTCGAGGAATTACTGCATAATTGAATATTTGCAGTCAAAAATAAAGCAGAGAACAAGAGGTCCGTTATATACACATACATATTCAAGGAATCATTTTGGTCAATTTTATTTATACAAAATTATATTTGTACTCAAACCATTGAATGAATTGAGACGTCTAAGAAGGATACTTATAGTTTTAACCTTTACTTGATTTATAGCTCTTAATTGGACTACGATATGGCATTATAAATTGGGTGTGGAGTAATTTTGCCTAAAATAAATTGCCTTGGGACATTTTACCTCATGAACATCTCTCCTTAATATATTAATGTAAGAGATTTATATGTCGTTTTTGTATATTTTTGGTACAAATTGATGTACACTTTTAATTTTTTAATCAAAATATGTAATATTTATTATTATACAATGACTTAAATGTTTGTTTTCTCTTGGAATCATGACATAATATTATGCTCATTTTTCAGTCTATGAGTCTTTTCTAGTTTGAATAACCCATTATGTCTAATGATTATTTCTAATAGAGAAGTAATTAGCACTTCTTCTTTTTGAATCATTGCCAGGTTTGTTTACTTTATTTTTCTTACAATACTAATATTATAACCTACTTTTTTTCTGGTTTAAATGTATTGGATAGAGAGATTTTGCGTGTGTGTGCATTGAAATTTGTGGCGAGGATCCTATTATTTTTCTGAAAACAACTATTTAATGCGTTTTATAGTAATACACATAACATATTTTGATTAAAAAAGACCAAGGGAACATCTATTTTAAACAAAATAATAAAAATGACCCATAAATCTAATTGATTTATATTTCATCACTGATCAACTCTTCTTTCTGAAGAGTTTCATATGGATTCGAAATGGATTAAATGTTTTTGATCCTCTAAATATATTCTTTTTAGTGTGCTGGTTGAGTCAAGTCCGTCATCTTCAAAATAGTTTATATATTAAGACAAAATATCTTTGAGGCAAATTTTCTTAAGGTAAAATTGTTTAGGACTAAATATCCTAATGCAAAATTACCTAGCACCATAAAATACAATCTATTAAATTATTTCATTGTAACAATGACTTGTTACAACTTCAAGTAGTGGAGTTTACGACGTTTCGAGGAATAATTAGTTGATAAAAGTTGAAAAGCTTGATTTTATGTTGGCAAAGGATATATATGAACATATATATAAATGGAACATGTAAACAGGGAAAAGATGAGTTATTATTATAATTATATTAAGAAAAGTTTCAAAAATATGTCAAACGAAAAATTGCAAAGCAGATGAACTTTTTATCGATATTCAATGTTTATTAAACATCAAAGTAATTCATGATGATTAATTAATGCACTTGGGTATGAAGTTGAATACTTTTTCTCTCTTTCTTCCTTTTTTTTTTCAACTCCTCCTTCTAATAGATTCTCTCTCCTTTTTCATATTTTTGGCTCACTCCTTGTTCATATCTATACAATTACATACTTTCTTCAATAAAGGATCGAGAAAAAAGTTAAATTTATTCGTTTCACGTTGCACTATCTTAAACGAATTTATTTTTCTCGTTACCCCACACTTTTCTTCCAAACTAAGAATACCTACTGTATCAGCAACATACATATAGAAAAGACTTACTTCACTAAATATATATATATCATTTAATAAATGTATATTTCATTCAACTGCTTATGTATGTAGTGTATATTTGTAGTGCCATAAATGAAACTAACTTAATTGTATTTCATGAAGGTATGAAATGAAGGCAAAATTAAATTGATTTGTATTTATTTTATGAACCAATCAATAGAACTGTGTATGATCGTAATTTGACTGCAAATTAATTATATAATGGTTTGCCTTCTTAACACTAAGTATATAAATATTAAAAAGTAAGTGTGCATTACATTTATACGTGCCAAGAAAACGATTATTAATCAAATATGTGAAATATCAGAGGTTGTCCACAACTGTTTTGTGTTCAAGCTAGGACAAGCTGCCGATTTTTGGTGGGGGGGGGGAGCTTATTCTATACCAAAACATAAAAGTTGTTATTTTGGAGTTTAAGGAAACTAGATAGAGTGTTGAATTATAAATTGACAAGTGACTGGTGTCTCAAAAAAGTACTATACAAATAAGAACGTTTTCTAAATTTATTCAAAATTTAAAAAAGAAATCAGTAAAAATTGCACTTTTTTTTTTCATGTGCAAAATGGATTTCTAATGGAACATTGGGTTCCTAGATGACATAAAGTGTCTTGGATTTTGTCTGGAAATTCGTTTGCATATAAATGTTACAGATAAAAATTGAAGTTTAAATGAAATATGGATCATTGTCAATTTGATTTCTTGCTCCTTCCCTAGTCCTGAGTAAATCCGGAATATCCTTTGCTAGTAAATTAAATAACTAAGTAAAAATATAATATCTTCATATTATGTTTTATTATAATGAAAATACGAATATTTTCTTCATGATTTTTGAAATAATTTTAATACATATCTTATTCTAGTCAGTAATCTATCGGCACAAAAGATATTACTAGGATATTTCAGCCATGAATGGACTAAGAGCCTAGGGAAGTAACGCAAGTTAATAATAGAAAATCTGTTCGAGTTCAACCATTCAACATTCAGAACAATTAGCTTTATAGTAAAAGAATCGATAATTAATAAAAATACAATGTAAATTTTCATAGTATTGCTATAGATGTCAAGTTGAAATTACAACATAAAATATGGATGTATTTCACACCGAGGCTATTTAAGGAGTAAACAAATGACTGTTAGGAAAAAAGTTAACCTCCCCCCCCACCCCCTCCCTTTTACTCTGATATAGCAATTAATTAATACAACGAAACTCAAGTACTAACTGAATTTTTACTCGACCTATTTGAAATTCAAATAGTGCTTTGGTTATATCCCATTAATTAGAGTTTGTTATACGGCCATACTACTGAATGAGACCCAAAACTTGGAATAGCATTTCGTTGAAATTTTATCCCCGTTATTTTTGATTAAAAAGTTTTATCAGGCAACCAAATGACAGCTAAAACTAAAATAAAGACATTTTGCTTTTATCGAATGTCTCTAAGTGTAAAAATGATGTAGAATAACAAAACAATGCAACATGTGTGGGATCTCCTTTGTACCAGTGACAATGCCGAGAATGCTTCAGAGACGATTTGCATCTCCTTCTGGACTGCTAACAACATTAAGGAGTCTATTAAAGTTCCATTCAGCCAAGGAGAAGCAAAACATCTGCAGCAACAATCTGACTTACTTATGTCCCGACACCTTGTGGTCCTTCTCTAGTCCTCCCCTTAATCCGCTGGTCTCTGCAATTTAATCTGTTTTGGAGAAGAATGTCTGATGCACCTCACGTCTAAATTTGGATTTGCTCCGGGCTGCCATGATGACTGTAGTAAACCTTGGACACAGCATTCATTGTCAAGAGCTACCAATCTGTTCAGTGACGTGTTAAAGCTGTTATTGTTTGTAAAGGAGGACATATTGAATAGGAAATATATAATATATAGTATTTAAACATATCACAATTTATTTTTAGTTCTCTTCGTTTTTCGTAATTGAGTCATGTTACTGCAAGTTTTTGGTTCCCACTCTGTATAGTCACTAAATTTACTGTTTTAATTCTGTCATTTAACTCTGAGCATATTTCTATGAAGAAACAAAATACTTGAGCAAAGGTTTAATACTTGCTTGGATATATTTTATGAGTGAAATTGACTCAATACTCGACTGTATTGCATCACAGCTTTCCTTCCAGAACGCATTAGAGTCAAGTTTTGGGGTTCTACTGTAAATTACAAAACATTCTGCTAATTAAAGTTGATTGATGTATAAAGAACCCTTTCTTGCTATAAATGAAAAACAAAGCAAAACTTTTGATTTGTTCTGACTATTTGCATTCATTAGACAAGGTATCTATCAATAAGAGAAATACATCTTTTTCCGTGTAAAACGAAAAGGTTATTTCTTTTCTTCAAATGTAGTTAGGTAATATTAACATTAGTTATAAATTGATGCTATCTATAAATTAATCCATTTATTTATTTTTTGGAATGATATTTGAAAAAATGTTTCACATAAAAAAGTATAAATAAATTATTAAAGAAACTTTTTTAAAAGAAAATAATATTATTCAAAACATAACAAAAAATTGGATGGGGGATTATCTATAATAAATTCTATAAATATTTATAATTCCTTAAGTACGAACATATGCAATATATAGTCACAGGTATAGTAAGTCATACGTGTATATACATAGGCATATTTATTCTTTAACAAGCGCCCATTGAATGCATTACCTAGGGAAAACGAGGATAGTTAAAATAACTTTTTTTTTGTCTGTCTCAAATAATCGGAGCTTGTTTGAATAAAGGGGCATTTACGGGCCAAGTATGTCCTTGTAGCTTAGGGAAGTAAGCTTTAAAATCCCTTAGACTTGAATATCGTGCATAAATAACGTTATACTTAACATGGAACCAAAGTTTTGGTAGAATGTTTTATCAGAAATATCCCATAGAGTAAAATATCTAAAGTTTTTTTGTAAGAAAAAGACCATTGTTTCCTTTTCGTATTATATTTATAAAATGACTTATAATACTATTAGAAATTATCCATCACACTCAAGGGAATATATTTTGACATTGCAAAGGATACTAAAAAAAAATAGGAAGAGGTTGAAGAAAGAACCAAGTTATTAGTCAAAATACAATTGTGCTCTTACTACGGCATATTTATATTCTAGTGGCTTATTTATTTATTTCTTTTTCTGTGTTGACTGTAATTTGTATGTGAGTTGCGTATGTCTATATGCTTTATTTTGTTGATTTTTATTCAGTTAATATTTTAAGCATATTTTGTTTATGAGATATTAATGTTTTTTGATTAAATTTATGAGTATTTATGTTTGTATGCCTTAACTTGGTGAATGAATTTTAAACAATAATGTTTAATTATATTTCCTCAAATGCAATTTTACTAGAGAATTCCAAATATTTTTTTTATATGTTATAACAATATAAATAGTCGAGATAGTAGATAGTTTGTAGTTTCACGTTATTTTGAATGTAATTCCGACGAATATTGCGACCGTAATAATAAAATCTATTTTAAGTTATAAATTATGGAAAATAATCAAAGTATTATATTATTTGAATATATTGATTACTTTGCAGATCTTCCCTACATAATCAAATAAAAGACAATGTTCTGCACTTGTCTACAAGAATCACCTTTATCCAGAAGTCCTTGGGTATTTTCATGAATGAATATCATGCCCTATAATTTTTTTTTTTTTTTTTTTTTTTTTTTTGCATACCTTGACTCTATGTCTGTTCATATATTTTTTCTGTCCTACGTACAAATAAAAGGTACTTTTATTCCATTTCTCAAGGTAATCTTAAATAAATGAGTCTGGGAATTAATTCATTTAATGATTTATATTTCTTTGTTTTACTAATTATTATGTGGACTTGTCAATCCTGATTAGTTCATCAGATTAATATCATTTGAGATGCATTTAACAACATAACTACACATTTGTACACATATAATATTTAAAGAGATCAGAGACCTTCGTAATTTTTTTTTTACCTCAATTACTCCAATTTTAACACAACATATCTCCTGGCTATAAACATGCTACATTTTAAGCTTTTTATATAAAACAACATAGAAGAATATTCAATGTAAGTAAAAATGCTGCATTTGTCACGTACTGATCGTTTAATTATCCCAAATTCCTTCATTTTAAATGAGTTTTGAATTTAGATAAAACTCTATCAAATGAATGCAAAATGAACCATAACTGAAATGATATCAGTTACAGGAAAAAACAATACAAAACTGAATGCTTTAACCAAAAGTAACTATCCTCAAAACTTTGGCCTTCAAAAACGTTTCATATTCAATATCTTTGACAAAAGTTGACAAAATTGATTGACTTTTAAAAAAATCATCTGCATTATATTATATATTGTAATATAAAGGTAGTTTATTTTTACCTTTCTATAAAACAAGTCATTAAATAATATTGCTAAAAAATATATATTTTTTTTAAATAGGTGGTTTTTTGTTGTTTTTTTTACAGAGAAGGGGCAAAATCACATGTAGTTAATAAATGACGCCAACTGTTGTAATTGTCCTGAGTCTTCCACACAAAATATTATTAAAATGAAAAACAAAATTAGATTCAAGTTGGTGTTTTTTAGCTATCTCTCCCAAATTTTCAATCAAGATGATTGAAATAGAGGAAAGCAATGAGAAAAATTATTTTTAAGCGTGGTACTCTTATTTTGCTATGAAATATTTTTGTACATTGTACATAATGTATTTATAGATATTACTCTGTTTATTTACGCATATTATAAATATACATATATATTTTGCAAATATTCGACTATAAATATGTCATTATGTTACAATTGATTAATGCCTTTGTTTATTTCTTTTATTTGAAATGGAAATAAATATCTCTTCAATCAATATACATTTCCTTTAAATACTTCTTGGTTAGATACAATAAATATGTATTGTGAAACCCCTTCTTCTCCTTGTTGATAAATAATGCATTAAATAATGACAATGGCCCCAACATTGATTTCAATAATAATAATAACGGTATAAGTGATTGGTTACACCTGGAAGTCCACCTTTTTTCTTCAAAAGTATTAAAAAGCAATACTCCACCCTTGATTGTTAGTCATTTTTGTTCTAAAATGATTGCTGTACTATTTGCTCCCACACACCTAAGGATTATTATTATAAAAAAACTAAAAAGGATAATTTAATAAAGAAGTTTCATTATAAATATGTCATGTACGAAGTTGCGTTATAATTGCATAGAAAAAGTTGCGCATATTGTATGAAGTATTTGTTCAAATATTATATATTGAAATGCATTTTTAAACGATCTGCAAAGTAAAATGTGTAAAAAAATGTAAATCTTTGAGTCATGCATATTTTAGACAAGAGAGGGGGATGAAACATATTTATATATATATTTATAAATACTATAATTCATCAAATTGCATGACGTTTTATTCAGGGAGGTTTTCCTTGCGAGATGTTTTTTTAAACTCAAAAATTTGCATTTGTGTTTTTGTTGACCTCCCATAATTCATATAATACATTTCCAAAATAAACTTGTTATACATGTTTACATTGCAGCAGACTGCAACCCATTTGAAAATAATTTTAAGGTTTTTTCTAATTTTGACGTCAACTACTGAAAATAATTTGATGGGTTGACTTTTTATTTAACCATCAGATTCATTTAGAGTTGTATCATTACTCTAGCTTAAGATTATTGATAATTATTATATCAAGGAATTTATTATACCTGTTTTTTGTTTTGTTTTTTATCTGACGTCATCTTTTGAGAATACCCTTATCGTCAACAGAAACCAGAAGTACATCTTGTCACTTCTATATACATAATTCTTTATAGCTTACACCTCTAGAAAAGGAACCATTTTTCCTTAATGTTTTAGTGATAATTACAATAAAAGGTTACATGATTCTTGCTTCATACTATGGGAAAGCATTTGTATAAAACCTCCATCTGTGTAAAGAAAAGATAAGTGTAATGAAAAAACTATGTTTAATAATTAGAAAAGGAAAAACGTTTGTTGCGTGTGTTTTTTCTTCTTTTTTGTACATGTTTTAATTGGTTGTCTTGAAGTAAGCCATCTCGCCTGTACCTTGGTGTAATTTAAAAAATAAATAACATCTATGAATTTAAATATAGTTATAACATTTTCCTAGCAGTAATTCTATTTTAAATCTAAAAGGTTCTCTTCTTTATAGCTGTAACTATTTGCCCCTCTCCAAATCATACAATAAGCAGCGGATATTAGTTAGTGTGTTAATTCCGTAGTATCATATTTGTCGCTATCGCCTCCTCCTCGTGCTCTTACAAAAATCCCATATCTGTGAATGCGTTCCGGTCCGCAAAACATTCATATATATGGAATGAATTAGATGCAAGTTTCCCTACTTTGTCCTTTTTTACCGATAAACCAGTTTTATCTCACAGGGAGAGATGGAAAAAAGTCCTTAGTATATTGCAAGTCCAAGTTGAGCTCAAGTCTTTGCTCACAAGTCCAAGTCCTTGAATTTTTTCATCGAGCCTTCAGCATTACTTTTGCACTCTTTCCGAATCCATAGTTATAATATAGTGTTAAGGCTTTTTTGAGTCAAGTATGCAATAGTTTTCTAATTATAGTCAAGTCTCGAGTCCAAGTCCCTACGTCTGATTATTATTGTACATGTTAATAATTCACTTCAAAGACTGGTACTCTAGTTTATTTCCATGTAAGAATCTCGGAGTCAGTTTTGCCACATGAACATGGAAGTTGCTCGTAATTCAAAGGACTTACTGTATAAAGTCAAAATAAAAGGTGTTCTTTATGGTATGTTGATATTCTAATAAAATTAATAAAAATAAACGTGAATGAAGCAGATCATGCAGATAATGTATTTAAATGGTTGTTTATTCTCTCATGAAATAATATTCAAATTCATATTATATTTAATATGTATTTTCATATTACGGGTACGAGTATGTATGCTATTAAAATTTATATTCCTAAATAATTTAAAATCAAGGAAACCCACACACCCTTTTTTCCTTAAAATATTAAGCACGTCATTGGTTTTTATGTACTTACGTGCGATTGTTTTCAATGGCATCTTGTATGGACTTTCGTCTGTTCAAATATAACTACAGAGAGTAATAAAAGTAATATCAAAAATTTGTCTTTGAATGTTTGTTAATTTTGTATTTTTTTGTTTCTTGATCTTTTTTTCTGTTTTGTCCCAAATAGCGTGAGTCAGCTTACCCTTCGTCTACTCATTGACTTCAAAAAAGTTATATTTTACTGAATACAAAGCCAATTAACTCTATTTCCCTATTTTGTGCCACTCTGCCACTGATCACCACCCTCAAAATCAATTTTCTAATGCAGTACTTATAAGTACAGACGGAAAACACGTATAAAAATTAAAAATTTTAATATTAGAAAGGGAACCCGATTTTCTATAGTTCATTTTTCTTTGTTTTGTTCATTCTTTCATGGATTGTAAGAGTTTTAAGATATCTTTCAATAAGAATAATTCTGGCTTACCTTTGTTGTATTTTATATATATATATACATAATTAAATAAAAATAAGTATACACGGGTGGTCAGGATTATTTGAGAAAATCTTTAAAGCCTTATAACGTACAAATCAAATCTTTTATTATTATTTGAAGGCTACAATTAATTAAATTCAATTATTAATAATGAGATCCGCCTTTCTTGATAACCTCGGTCACACGGCGCCAGAAGCTTTGGCAGGTCAGGCCGATCTCGTGAAAATTCATCTTTACGATTGTTCTGGTTTTGTACTTCTAATTTACATGCCATGCCCTATATAAATGGAGTCGCCCAAGAAAGAAATTACACCTTCCAACAAGACAGTGCACCTTCCCACAAGGCTAAAAAAAGTGAAAGAAGTCTTAGCCATACAATGTCCTCACTTTTAAAACCTGGAGTTTTGGCCTGTACACATGCCGGACATGAACCCATTCAATATCTATCTCTGGTGGAGCGTCGATCATGAGGCCGGGGGCTGTTATGTTTAAATTAATAACAATAAATGCACTTCAAACACTAAGAACAGACTGACTCTTTATTTCATGTATTAGTACATATCAACACATACTTCCTATTTACAGATCCGTTTTATCCGTATGTATATGTTGATACTTATATCATATCATCTCCCTGCCAAGTTTGATCTTACTCGAACTCTTTTCGACCTTCTGACTCCGAGTTCATGTGTATCACCATTGTTTTCGACACATTCCATTTCTTCCCCTCTGTTCAGCCTCAAGAAACACTTTTTTCGCCGTATAATTCTTCATCAATTTAATCAAACCTGGTATTTTTCCCCCTTTCTAATAATCCGTCCGTCATCCAATCATCGATTATTCTTGTAACTTTCCAGTATCACCTCCATACTTATTTTCAACTCCGGTAAATCCCTCTTATTATTATTATAACAGATATTCTCCTTCTCCCTTTGCTCCTCCATTCTCCTCAAACAGTCTTTTTCGGATCTTGGACCATAGCTCTTCCAATGAATAGGTAAACACGATCTTACTTGATGACCATATAAGATCTCATTTAGTGATCTTCCATCTGCCTTTGGAGTGTTTAGAAACTCCAGAATTCCATGTAAGAATTCATCAGAACTACATTTTCCTCTTGTTTTCACTAATAGATTCTTCATACATTTTACCAAACTCTCAGCAGGTCCATTACTTTGCGGAAAATGAGTTGAAAAAGTTCCCCACATTACTCCCCACATCTTCAAGAATGTATATAATTTCCCGGACCTAAACTGAGGGCCTTGCTCTGTTCTTATTTTCATTGGAATCCTGGTTTCAGAACTATTACTTGTCCCGAAGATGGAACTCTTTGGAATTCATGTACATATGGATATCCTGAAAGACGATTTCCATATACCAAGTAATGGTTTCCTCCATACTCAAACAAATCTGCAGACTTGCTCTCAAATGGCCTCATTGGTATCGGGTCCCTCATCATCGTTTCTTCTGGTAAACTAGGTAATCTTTCTATACATTTTCAACATGTTCTAATCATTTCTTCAATGTCTGAGTTCATTCCAGGCCAATAAATCGTCTGCCTAACTATTTTTTTTTTTTGCATCTTCTCGATACCTTGATGTGAACTGTGTAATCCCTGCACAACTTTAACTTGCCTCTCTTTTGGAATTACCAGCCTATTATCATATAAAACAAGACCATTTTCAGTTCTTAAATCATTTAATATCTTGGAAAATAGTTGTACTGAATCGTTTATAAAAAAAATTTCAACTCCATGACTAAATTATTGTATGTTTGATCTTTCAATGCCTCTTTTCTAATATCGTCTTTTAATGGATCAACAAATCTTTCTTCTTCTTCTAAATGAGTAGCTCTAACAACAGCAACTCTAATAACTTGTTCTCTGTGATTTTCAATTTCTCTATCCAACTCTTCATCTTCCTCAACATGAGAAACTGGTGATCTCGATAATGCATATGTTAGTTCATGATATTTTTACTTTCTCCTTTTGTTTCAAATTGATACATTGATATTTTCAATTTAAATTTAATTATTCTATCATTATTTAGCTTATCTATGGTGTAATTATTAAGAATAGAAACTAGTGGTTTATGATCCGTAATTACACTAAATGTAGGTAAGCCTGCTAGAGATATGTGACATTTTTATATAGCTCACACTGCACCCAAACATTCTAATCTAATAATGGAGTATCTTGTTTCAGCCCTTAATAAAAATCGGGAGCCACATTGAATTAATTTTCATTCTTCTTTGTGCTTCTGACTTAACACATATCCCAATCCATTTATTCTCTATGCATAAGTTTCAAGTTTGGTTTCTAATCTCAGATCGAACAGTGCTAATGTTGGTGGTGAAGTTAAAACTTATTTAGTTTCCTTCAATGTTAAAGAATTATGTAGGTCCATACATACTCTACTTTTGACAATAAAAGCTCCATCGGTGGACCTACAACTTCACTAATTCTTGAAGAGAACAGTCGCAATTGATTCAGTAATCCCAAAAAACTTATCATATTCGTTCTAGTTGAAGGCTTGGCAAAATCTTTAATAGCATTCAATTTACTTGGATCCAATTCAATACTCTTCTTCGATAAAATATAACCACAATATTTTAATTTAGGTTGTACAAATACGAATTTAGATGGATTTAATGATTTAGTGTTTTCTCTACATCTTTGTAGGATTCTATGTATATTCTTAATATAGTCTTTGAAATTGCTGGATACATTGAGAATGTCATCTACGACTTTGTAAGTGTTTGATAAAACTTCCACGGAGACTACATGTGTCTCTTGTTGCTATGAATACCATCGGAGCTCTAATAAAAAAGTATCTACTCCAATAGAAAACCCACCATTTCTCTTGATTTTTCTTCTAATTCCCTCTGCCAATATCCCTGGTATGCATTCAATATTGTAAAAAAAAGCTCAATGTTCGTTAGAATACTTGATATTATATCCCAAGGTGTTCTCATGGAATGGATTGGAATTGTTGGTTTTCATCTCAAGCTTGTTTTTGTTTTTCAATCATCATTTTCATTATTGTTACTGTAGATTCTTGATTTGTTATTTTTACATTATTTGCGAGCTTTTATGCTGCTCGATTTGTGATTGATTTTCCAGTTCTAATTCGCTCTTCGCCGGTATGCTTTTAATATTTAATTTCCTCACGTAGATTTTTTCAAAATGTCTTAATTAGTTAATTATCGGTTGCCTGCGCCATGTTACGTTTCAATTAATATCAATAAATAAATGTATTAATACATATTTACACATACATCCTATTTACACGTTGATACTTATATCATATCACTTGCAAGTTTCACTTTCTGTGGATACCCTGAATAAGTTTATTGCTCGTACAATGGAAAAGCTGGATCCACTCGAGTTCGCCCTTGCCTGCAAAACCTTTTGGCCCGTGTGGTCGAGTTTATAATGAACGGTGGATTTCGTTATAGAAAATTGTATTTCATTAAATCTAGCTTTCAAATCATAAACAAAATCTTTTTCTACCTGAGTTAATTCGTTTGTTACAAAGCATTTAAAGAAGTATTCAATTTATCTGGACCACCCCGTACATTTAAATTTAATAATAATATATTTATAGACGTAATTCATCTCCCCCTCCCTCCGTTCAATAATAGATACCTGATGTTAAGAAGGGTCTTAATTCAGTAGTAGCATATATATGTATAGTATTATATATTCATACTTCTTCTCGTGCTTTCCAAAACCACCCTCTCGTATTTGGTGGTTATTCAACAAAACAATTGGAGCACAACTATTGATAACTTTTAGAAATTAAAGAGTACCAACGTACCCAACGGAAGTTGAAGAAGTGATTAACTAACTATTGATAGCTCAAATTAACAATTCTTTGACCTTTTTACGAGAAAGAATTGTCAATTATCTTTATCTTCAATACTAACATCACTCAAAATAAGATAACATAACAATTTAATGAACTTACACTTCTTAATGTTATGGGAAACAGTAACAAGGTATGAAACTGCAAAAATAAAGTATAAAATACATTAGTCGTCATTTTAAACATTGCTACGTGCACCAAAGAAATCACATTATTTATTTCCTTAAGAAATTTGGATATTTTGAAACTTTTTTGAGGTAATGATTTCAATAATAAGGTTTATAATGATTTGTAACAAAAAAAATGTAAATGATTGCAAAAAACAACTTGGAAGATAAAATTTTTACAACAAACTATCTTAATAATAGATCTACCAAATAGTCAATTTTACTCGATTTTATTTCTCAAAAATTTGTATCTCATAAATTTTTATTTGTAGATACTTGAAATATATTGAATATATTAATGTAATGAGACTTATAATGGGCGTATGTTCCATAACATGTCCTTATTGGTCTTTTATGTTAACTATAACAGCTGAAATGACATATTTACGAACAACTAAAAGACTCCCTTAACTTCTTTAATATGCCATTTTAGCTCTTCAACATAATTACTTTCTAGAAAAAATTAGCTGAAGTATAATGTTGGTTGTGTTTGTCTAGAACATATTATTTAACGTTGTAGCTACCATTTATTATTTTTTTCGGTTTTATATCATTCAATCCTAGCTATGAGTGCAGAATAGCTATAAAGATAGCTAAGACTGAAATGTCGGTCTTTAGGACCGTTGAATGGTAATACAGATTGAAATGAAAGGGGGAGGGGCGTGAAGAAAGACTTATTGCACAATCAGGGATAGGACCGATCCAACACTACCTAATGTGCCTAGGAACTCCCCTGAATGGATAAGTTCATTTATTATTTTTAAGAGCTATTTAACTCTTTGATTTTTTTTTTTTTTGAATGGCAGAAAGTTGTTTTACCCCGGGATGAAAAACAAGTTATTCAGATTTTAAAAAACAGAAAATATATTATGTTCAAAAGCTCTTATCGAATCTCAAAGGGAAATACATAAATATGCTCCTTAAAAAGTTAGAGCTGATTAAACTTATCCTTCAAATACCAAATAACATATAATACTGAATTCCTAAAAAGATGTAATAGAGGTAAGTAGTTTCTCTACACTGTCAAAAAAATTATATACTGAAGTTTTATTTGTAAGCAACTTCTATTAAGAAATTTAGAAAAACCATATCCTCCAAAAATGAATTATAAATACAAAGATTAATCAACTCAATAAATGATTATGCAAGATATAATAAATATAATATTATATAATACAAAAATACTAATTTAAAAATAGTTTCTTTTTAAAGAACGCAAAAATTATCTCTGTATGAATAAGAAATTTTGTTATAGAAAAGAAGAATCATGGTCGACAAAATGATATGCAAAACTTTGATAAAAACGGTTCTACTATTGATCAAAGATTATCAAAATCGAGTGGTCCATCATTAATATTTTAAATAATAATAAAGATAAGTCTAACATTATTTAAAACAAGAGTCACCACGTGTTTTACACTAATTGAAGTACCAGGGAGTCAAAAGGACTGACTTCTCATTTTTTATATTATATGTTGTGTACTTTATCTTCCAGTATCAATCATTGTTTACATATAATTATAAACAATAGACCAAGCGTTACAGATTGTCTTTAATATATACAAAATAGACTAAACTTCTCGATTTTTGTACAAGAGTTTCTTGAAAACATTGTTGCTGCGTTTTACACCCGTTTGTAAAATACATCTGTAACAATTTTTTTGTAAATTCTGAATTAATGTTGTTTTTTTTATTAGATGATTTTACCTCCTTAAATTCAATGTCATTTTTATTGCCTTTACCTATGGCACTACACATTTTGAAAATTTTAAGAAACTTCTGTCTCAAAATTAAGCAGGAAGAGATATACTGTTTTACATGATACCTATTAATATTGCAGCCTTTATTCCAATTAAACCCAGCATGTTATATAACTTTTGGATGATCCATCGTCTCTAACTATTTTTGTGCTTTATAATTTGGCCATTTGATTAAACATATCAACACTTTGGTGTAGATAACTCAATAGGAAAACATTCTTATTTGGAGTTGACAAATACTTTGATACTTTGAGAAACCATTTGTCCTTTCTGAATTAATGTGTATCTTTGGCATCTAAACTAATATGGACTGTTCATTGTGCCTTAACCATGTCATTTTATCGTCCTACTTACCACTATTTTTACTATCTGAATTGCATGAGTTGTCTACATTTGTTAGTAAATACTCATCATTGTTTCGATGAATGTCTTCATCTTCTGATTAATCTTCCGGAATGTAAAAATTTACTCATTTTTGTAAGACATTTTCCCAGACATTTAGACTACTTCAAAACTGAAGAAGTGCAGAAGAGTACTAATGTTTGGATCCACAATTGACATCAAATGACTGTTCATTAGTTCATGATGGGAAAATATATATATCTAAAACTATGAAAGCAAGTAGTAATTACTCATAATAATAAACCAGTTCATTTCCGAGTGACCACTTAAATTACATTATAAATGAACATTCATTTTTTCCCTATTAGTAGCTAATCACTCATTAGAGAAGTAACATTTAAATTAGATTTTGTATCTTATTAGGACAAAAGTTTGAATAAGTTAGCCTTTATTCTTTTTAAATAAGGGAACTTCAATTACTTAAGTTTTTTTATAATAGGGTTTAAGTTTTGTAAATAAGAGTATAAGGTTGGACAATGGGTTCATTAGACACAATGTTATTATAGACTATTCTTTTGTGTTGATATATCTATATAAATAAATATAGAGGGTGTATATAAATTAAGGTAATCGCAAATATATTTTATCTATCTCCTTGAGGTTTCGTGATATTATGCTCATCATATACGTATTCATCATACTGAACGGATTTCTTTTTAAGTGATGAAAGCATTAGTTCACCAACTTGTCCCTCATTTAGAACCAGCAGAAAGGGATTGTTCTGTTAACTCAAGACAGAAAATCCTATGGCGCGACTATAAAAATAAAAGAAACAGAAAATGAATGTAGTCATCCTCACAATCTGAAGAACGTTAGGAAGAAGGGCAGCTTTGCTTTCCTGACGTTTTAATAGAACAGCAACAAGCAACCGTTTGAGGAAGTATATCAACTCAAATCCCAAAAAAGAATGGCCTCTTTGCTACCCAATTTGGGTTACTCTTTTTGGTCCATTCTGTAGGGACAGACAATTGCAAAGCCTTCTAAGAATTTTTAGTGTCTGAAAGAATTTCTGGCTAAGACATTGTAGCAAATCGATTCAGATGTCATTGTTGGCCATAAATGCTGGAGGTGACTATTTTATATGTTTCTAAAATTTAAATAAGATACTAAATAGAAAGTTTAAATGTTGTAATTTCAAATATAAGCTTAAGATTGACGTTTTTCTGGATTACCTTAATTTTCGTTCAACCTGTAAATAGAATCAAGTACGTAAAATAAAAAAAACCAATGTTTTATTCAATATCAAGATGTTCAAACAAAGTCACAAAAAAATAGTAGGCTAAGGACTAATTTGGTAAGTAGGACAAACAATCAAATTGAAAGAATGGGTTCAATGACCCCTATGTTTTAAAGGGTTAAGACAACAAAATGCACACAAAAGGCGTGACTTGTACGTAAATTGCCATAAATTTCACAATAATTCCCCATTTAAATAATGAATTTGGAGGAGGTTCCCAGCCTTAATAAATTAATATAATGTAGTAGTATTTTTAAATACTTTAATATACAAGTGAATATTTACTGCGGGTGTAGATATATATTTCTATTTTTGAAGAAGGCAAAAAAAAAAAAAAATTAATAAAAAAAAATAGAGTAATAAAATAGTACATATGTTTGTAGCAAGTGTATGTTCCTGATTTAATTCAAGTAAAGAAATGAAGAAGATTTAATAAAATAAGAGGAAAAAATATCCAAGTTTTTTTTTTCTTTTCCTCATTGAAAAACATATTTGAATTAGATTTTTTTTCTACTTATAAGTAGTATATAACTAAAAAATATATTTTATTCATGTATAAAATGCAACAGATTTTTTGAATGAGTTGAAATATATTACATTGTAAATGTATACTTCAAAATAAACGTAGTACGCATGTTCATGTACATACATAAAAGCATATTTAATGTTATTAAATTATGACCAAAGCTATTTTCAAAAAGTGTATCAATATATTATATAATTTTAAATATAGGAGTATATAGACAGTTTCTGATATAGTTTGGTTCTATAAAGTTGTGTATTGTTATATAATGCGGAGAGTAGTCAAATTCATCACTACTCTTTACATGGTAAGATATACTTATTTTAATTACAAATGGTCATGTTTATATTTTGTACGAAGCTTTATAAAATCAATGATGCAACTATATAGTTTTTTGGTAGATGATATCTTTAATAATTGAAACAGTTCAAATTTAATGGTCATAAATTTTACAGGAAAGTTTCTATTTACATAATGCAACATCATTTTGTGCTTATAAATGTAGCAAAAGTTATGTATGATGAGGGTTTGAATTGTGGTATTTCTAAAGTTAGGTTCACTAAAAGTAGCAAAAAAGAGGTTTTTGTGGCAAAATTCTATCTTTTAATACAAAATTTGTACAACTTGATCTTATAATTATTAACCTCTAATAATAACATTAGATAAAAAAAGAAAAAAGAGCTCAAGAAAAAGGTAATGGCCACAAAAATCTTCAAAAAGTAAAAATTTATTTTTTAATTCACAAATTATTCTTAAATTAATTATTTTTTTTTCAAGTTAAGGCCTCTACCTTAGCATTATATATTCATTTTATTAGAAAGAAATACAAATACTACATTTAAAGATATAATAAATATGATGCTCATATTTCCTAAGCATTTCCATTTGAAAAACACATATGATTTTCGAAAAATATAAATGAGATACAAAGTTGAAAAATGGTCCAAATGATCATCAATATACACATTACACATACATTGATTTAGAGTATCTTGCCAAAAGAATACTGTTCAAAATGGGTCACTAAAGGTTTTTGTGTCAAAGGATTGAAAAACCTCAAAAAAGTATTAACGTTAGAGTTTGAAGCAAAAGTATTAAAAAATAAATAAAATAGAAGAAAACCTAACTGTAAATGATTACTGCACGCCTCAAATCCAGATATAAATGTCATTTGTCTCTATTCTAGGATGTATATAATATCCTCTGAATTAAACGTCACACGATATCAATCATGCTTTTTAGCACAATATTTATAATTTCGTATTGTCTAAGTAGATAAAAGTCAACATTTTTCCGTTTTTGAAAAATGAAACTAACTTACAAAAGAAGGAATCTTTTATATTATGATATATCTGAATTATGTACAAGATAAGAACGAAACCTATTTTTTTTTATTTTGTTACAATAACTATTAAACGTTATATTGTGTAGTTTTATTTTGATACTGGATATTTAAGGTTTTACTTGTATAGTTAGTTCGGTGATAAGCATAAGTTTTTTTCAAATATAAAAAAATAGCAATCTTTTAAACAAGCCCTGTGGCACTACTTTTTAATACTTGTATTAGTATTATTATTGCTATCAAAGAAATTTCATAACTATAATCATTATCTGTGAGGTCATTATATAGAAAGGTTAAACATGTATACATATAATATTAGAATGTAGCTTTGAATAGGGTTTGCCAAAATAAATTTGGATAAAATTCAAAAGTGCCTTTTTAAAAATGCAGACTAGATAGAGATGTAAGCAATAAAGCACCAATTATTTGTTTGATATTTATGTATTATTTTATTCAATGTTACTGCCCTCAGGGGGCAGCTCCCAAGATAATCGCCCACTTCTTTATCATGGTTGCCTTCAGGATGTCCACACTGTTGTGGTGCTTTGAGCAGACCCCTCTCCAACTTTCCCCAGAAGAAATAATCAAACGGATTGCAATTGGGAGAGTTGTTGGAGGGGCAGGTCTTGGAGGGGGGGGGGCAGATATCATAAATAATTTTGATCCTTATGAATTCTTTGCTGATCTTGGGCGTGTGGTATGTGGCAGAGTTTGCCTGCACTCACGGAAGCACAGTGGGCCCCAAGCACTCCACATACGCAGTAGAATTGACCTTCTTTGCCTTATTGAAGAAGAATGATGGCATGGCCTTTCCTTTGCTGGTGCAAGAAAATGATGTTGCTGGAGTTCTTGGACTTGTACACATAGGGGACATTGCCCGTCGACATGGAGAGCCATCTGTCATTTTGAGAGTTCCTTTTGCGTTCAATACTGAATATTTTATCATCTGATAAAATGATGAAGTGACCTGCATTAAACTTCTTCAGCTAGAGAACAGAGTCTTGCAGTAGGCCAACCTTAACTCCTTCTGTTTCTCAGTGGACAGATGAGGCACAAACAACTTGTAGGACGTCATACCAAGCTCCCCCAATGCCTTTTGTAGTGTACTGCGAGCCACACCCTTCCTCTGACTCCTCTGTTGTCTGATTCAAGGATGGATCCGCGGTCACGGTTCTCTTCAAGCCTTCTAGAAACCTTGCAATGACTTTACCAACATTTTTGGCACTATGTATGGATCTCTCCTCCTTTTCCTCATTTTTGAACCTGATGTAGATGCCGTAGAGAGTGCTCCTGGCGTATCCCTTGAGCTTAATAATAGCTACTGATGCATGTCCTGCTCGGGCGAGGTCGATGGTAGTGGATCTTTTGGTTTGGTCCATGACTGTAAGTATTTATTTTGATAAAAAAATCAGAAGATATTATATACAAGACTACAACCTTTTAATTCAGACCCTTGGATGTGAACTCAGTGCAAGGATACCAGTGTTCTTATCAATTCAATTTAGTCTGAATTTAACCAAGCTACTCTGTAGAATATATTTCTATTAGTATCAATAGAAACGGCATAAGTTGATAATTCAAAATTACAATTGGTGAGCCTGTGGGCAGTTGCATCGCTTTTCCTTTTTTGGTCCAATTACTCTTGAAGCTTTTACCAAAATTTACAGCAAATTTTAACATACCATACCTACATATGTTTCCTATTAGTAAAATATATTTATAGATTGTTTTAGACCACGAATCCGAATATCCAAATATTTTGTAGAATGGTTTATTTCTTATTAAGACCAGAGAATATTTATTTTAAAACTAAACTTTTAATTTTGTCGAATTATTAACTTTCACTGTTATATTATATTATAGATGGATGTCCCCTGATAAAAACGCATAGGGTATTTATGTAAATTAAAAAAAAAAGTGGGCATATAAAGACTTAAGAATTTTGGGCTATGTTTCAGTCCAACCAGACCAGACTCCTTGAATCTGAAGGGGAAGTTTGTTCTTTTCTTAATATGTTGATTTTTTTTTACAAAACAAGATCGATTTCCCATGTCTCAAAGTTTTTTTAAGTATCAGGTTGTCAATTCCAAAATTCACAAAAAAATTAATAATCCAAAAAAATGAATTATTCATCCAACTTAAAAGGGAGAACAAAATTAAATGCAAATTAAAAAAGGGAATGAGAAAGAAAATTAGCAAGTATGTCTTACTATGCATCTTCTCTATGGTTGAAGGAGAAATTTATTTATGATCATTGTAATTGTAATGGCAAAAGAGAAAGAATAACATAAAAGCTTGTCTATCGACAAGCTTTTACTAAGTTCTGGTGTTTTTTAAAGCATTAATAAAATTTATAACACGGGTAAGGGAGAGTGAGGATACATTTTACAAAAAATACCTTTCTTTTCTTTAAACAGTCTTAAGTTTCACAATACATAAGATACTTCAATAGCCGGAAAATCAATTATTTAAAAAAAAAAAAAATCTTGTGAATAGCTGTGGACATTTGAAATTTTTTGTAAAGTGCTGTAGGTTTTCAATTCAATGGATTTTTGAAATTTTTTCCAAAAAATTTGACATTTTAATTTTTTGCGAATAGTTGTAGATTTTTGAATATTTTTTGTCAAAAAATAGTATTTGAAATTAGTTTTTTTCAATTTTTTTGCAGAAAATTTTAATTTGTGTATTTTTGTTTTTTTAAATCCAAAAACCAAGCCCTTCCCCAAATATAATGTAAATATCATTGGGCTTTTTACGTATAATCATACAAGTGTAGTAATAAATATACGAACAAATTAATAATGCCCAAATACCTTGAGTTGTAGAATGGGCAAAAATATATATCTTTTTAAAATAATAAAAGGCAAGAAGATTTATGGAGATTAGAGAGAAACTTAATATTATCGAGATAAAAAAAAAAAATTCTCATCTGTCTTCACATTCTTTGTACTTGAAAGACAAATTATGTTTGAATAATTTTTATAGTATTATTTTTTTATAATGTGTAAATTATTCTTGTACAAATTGGGGAATTTTTGAGATAGGAATAAAAACAGAATAAATTCTGTAAAACAGAATGTAAATTAGTTTGCTCATTCGGCACATTCCTTTTATTCTAACTAAAATGGCATCATGGAAAGAGCTGATATATGACTTGGACTACTATGATTGTACAAATATTCAACAATCATTTCACCGGCCTTGTCCAACCTTTTGTTGACCATGCCTTAAATAATTATCTCCAAAATAAAGATATAATGTTTTGGTAGTCTACTATAAATTCACGAGGATTTAATTTGAAAGTATATATATTTTTTTAAATATAAAATATAGAAAGCAGCTGATAGCAATCAAATTTATTTTAAATATAAATGTACTTTCTTTTTACATATAACTCACATTGCATAAAATAAAAAAAAATGTTTCTATGCATTATAAGTTTGGAACATGCACAAGAATGATTAGTGAATAAATTTCTTATCTGATGAAAATTTGGATTTTTATTTTAAAAGAAAACTTACATTATTAAGCTTCATAGTCTAAAAAAATACAAAGTGTACGATTTTTTTTTACAAAATGCATTGTCTTATAAAATAAATATATTTGTAGTAATTATTTACTTACCCATATGCCCATATGCCCATATGTAGATAAAGTTGTGTCGTTTAAAATCAAGCCTCACATGAGCAGTGTCGTTGATATAATACATTATTTATTTTTAAGTAGAATTATTTTACTAATTGGTATTTATTTTTCTTGTTTTACATTTTGCAGGTATGTTTTGGAAGGACTCAAAATGATTTAAGGAAAATTTTCTTTGATTAGGAAAAGGAAAGTGAAAGCTTAGCTTTCACTTTTATACTTCATATTTTAGTGTGGTCACAAGACCAAAAAATTTGTATCAATTTTAAAACAAAAGTTAGTATAAAAATACTTTTTTTCCATTTCACTTATTCGACTAAAATTATAAACCAACTAGAATGGGCATTTGGTAGAGTCCCAAACCTCCCCTTAAAATCAAATTGAGGTATGTATCTGACCATTTACATAGTTATGGTCAATTATGCATATTTTTACGTTTTGTGTTAACTTATCCTTAACTTCTCGAAATGTTATGGGCTGTTACGTTGACCATATATAATCTTTTTACCAACTTTGATCAAAGTCGTTGGGTAACTTTTGCCGTAATCCTTGTTACTAACAAACAAAGAAACTATCTAACAGCAAAAAACATAACCTCCGTTTAAATTCGTTGCAGAGGTAATAATATTATTAAGCTTAATTCACATGCACTTACAAGAGTGTCCTTTGAGTTTTTTGCTTATAGTAGGAGATGAAACTTTCACAGAAATTTGAAGACGTTTTAAACACCCAAATATTCATTCCTTCTTTGTTTTATAAAGTACAATTTTCTGACTTAGAAATTTGAGAGGTTTTGTCATAGATAGGATAATATATTGACGTTGTAATGACGCTTCAATAGCCTGTTTCACTATCAATTTAGTATAATGCAATTTCTAAGGCCTCAATACCTCGATATCAGTATAGCACTCATGTACATCTAAATTTTTATAAAATAAAGCATGCGAGATTTTTGACAATCTGGCAGTATTTTTTATTTATTTTCTATAGCTGTTATCATTTATCTTTAATTCTTAAATAGATAATATCTAAATACAAAAAAATCACTAGTCTATATACTTATACAAGACGGAGAGTAAAATTTAGGATTTATTGGGTAGTTATAAGTATAGGTCCTTGTTGGACTCTGAGTAAAATTGAGGATTGACATCAAAGTAACTTATGCATGTATTCTTGCAAAATACAAAGTGGGATATGGGTTCATTATCTTCCTCTCATAGCTACTTAAAACTAATCTAATAAAACGTCATAATAGCTTTAATTTTTTACTCCAAAATGTTATTCCAATTGTACCATGTAATTTATTTGGTTTCTTTTATTTTTATATACTGAAATGTTATATTTTATGTAACTTTAGGTATACCGAACACCACTACTACACTTGTATTTCATTGATTTTGGATTAATTGTAATTTTGTTGAGGCAATGGGTTTATTTATTGATAAAATGTAAATGAAATGACGAATAATATACCTATATATACTAATGATAACAAATTTTTAAACGATAAAAGACAAATGAATGGTTCATAATTTTTTAATCTTTCACCAATCAACAATTACCTTCTTTATATACATACCCACATATGAATGTATGTAGTGGGCAGATAAGCCTGACTACATGTATCATTTCAAAGTGTAAAGTAGATGGACTCAGATATTTCAATTGACACAAGCTATTATTTATTACATGGCATGTAACATTATACCTATTCAAAAATAGCCTTTTTTGAATTTCGATATTCTTTTTCATTTTTCCCATGCTTTAAGATCTGAAAAACTTGAAAATCATTTTTTAGTGATCAAAGTATCTTCTATACCCTATTTCATCGGCCTTAAAATTTTTCCAAAATGCAATTTTTGATGGATTTGCGTAGTTTTTGGAGAAAAAATATCGATAAAACACACCTATGAATGCCAAAAAAATACATTTAACTACAATAAAATCATTTTTGAAAAATACTTTTTTTTATATTTTATCATCTACGTATCAAGATTATCCAGTGAAATGAAAGTAAAGAGAAACATTTAAATGCTTTTACCCCAGTACTAAAATTGTATACTCACTCTACAAATGTTATTTTCTCTTATATCTACTAATTTTTTGCGGAAAAAATATAAATATTTTTGAAGTTGATACAATTACCTCAATTTCTTATTGATAAACAATTTTTCTAATATTCATTTGAAAATCAGAATGATATACATTTTATATAACTTATAACTTTTTATTAGAAAAGTATTGTGAAAAATGTTATTGAAAACTTTTGTTCTTGTAAAGAATTATTCAATATGGCCGCCTCCAGCCTCCATCACAGCCTCCACACTAGGCTGGAACTTGGTGCAGGTTGCCACAATCTAATCAAAGGACATGTTGGCCCATTTTGACTTGATACTGGCCTAGAGCTCCTCCACATTTCTGTGTGATGCCTTCTCAACATTGCTCTCTAACACACTCATTCACTGAAGTTGTGAGGATTGGGATCAGGACTTGAAGATGGCTAGAAGTTCTTGTCCCAGGAGTCAGGAAAGTGATCTTGCAGAAGTTCTGTGTCTTCAAGGCCGTATGGATGGGGGTACCGTCTTGGGGCAACACATAGTTGTTCTCAGGATATTTATCCTTCCATTCTTCTTGGCCTCCCTAATGTTCCTGACTGTCCTCACGGTCACACCAACAATGTATGTAATTCTCTTTGGATCAACATAAGTGTCGAGAAGATTCGAAACCCTTTGCCTTTTTGATTCATGTTCTCTCATTTTCTGTCCGATTTTGATCAAATTAAAACAATAGCCAAGAAAAACATCACATTTTTTGTTACATTGCTTGAGATGTCACCTGAAACTTTAGAAATTTCCCTGTGGCACTCTGTACATAAAAAAAATTGATACAGATGGTCCAACTGCCCCCCTTATATTGAGCATTAAAATATCTCAAATTGATCATCAAGTAATAATTTTTGATAAGTTATTTAAAAAAACATTATTTCTTATCAAATAAGTTACTACTAAAAAAATAAAAACTGAATACATTAGTACGAAAATATTGATCTTTCCAATAGTCTTTTTTACGCTTCAAAATCATTTATTATCCAATATATTGAAACAAAGTTAACAAAAAGATTTCCCCCAAAAAATGGTAATCATATTATACAATTGTGGTGTTTTATTTTTTTGTTTTGGTAATGTTTGAGAAAAAGTGCATGTTACAACTGTCACGGGTTTCATGTATTTGAGAATACCTCATATATATATCCCTATATTTTTTTAAGATAAGGTCATATATAATTGATAATGTTTCCCCTACAAATAAAAGAAAGTTTTAAAATAATTTGGTTATCCTTTGTTTTTTTAGAAATGTTATTTTTAAGTAGGAGCATACGGAAATACATTTGTATTTTTAGAAAATTGTTTTTTTCTAGTTGCTTTTGTTGTTGTTTTTTGTATTTGATTTAGGCTTTGTAACTGATTGAAAATTAGATACACCCCATGTATCGTTTTATATAGGTTAGTTTAATCTTATATATTTGTTTTTACTTCCGTTCTCTCAGCATGACATCATTACTTGATACTTGTAAGGCCTCTTATATATAACATTTGATAAATGGAACTGCTGAAGAAAGAGAGATAAATTAATGAAAGCCTTACCTCTTCAAGACAGACACACATAAAAAAGTTTTTTGATTGCAATTAAACGCAGATTTTATGTACTTCAAAACGTCATGTACTTTTAATAATTAATTATCAAAAAAAAAAACATGAACCAAATAAAAATATAATCACAACCAAGATTGTTGGTTGCAAAACGATGGAAGAAACTTTATATAGAAGACGATACAAGATCAATCCAAGAACAATAAACTCAACCTCCTTTACAAGATGGTCACAGCAGTGGTTTTAATACAGGCTGGCGACATCCTCCATATACACCAGCAAATGAAATAAAACGGAACATGGATGTTTCTCTGTAAAGAAGCAGTAGAATCTTCGTTCCACCTATTTCATTTCTGTTATCGAGTGTTGGTGGTGGATCATATAGTTACCGATAGGTTTAACATAACTTTAAAGGCAGCATACTGGCTCATTGCTCATAAATTATGAGAAGATAATTATTTTAAACAAAACAATCACAAGATATATTGAAACAGCAGACTTTTGAACCATACAAATTTCATATTGAAGTTTATAAAGGGGATTATTACTCCATCCTTTAAATAGCTTTAGAATCTTTGATGCTTTTTTACATAACTTGAGAAAACTCTGTTTTTTTATTGATTTGTTTTTTTAATCTAAATTATTGATCTTTTGTGGGAATTTTGCACATGTAAAAACATAATAATAATAAACAAAAACTATTTTTTTTTTTTATAAGAGCGATTTTTATTTCCAAAATTGAGTAATAATTAATTACCAAGTTAAATTTTTTATTTGATATTATTTTTTGTAAATAAGTTTGGATTTATGATAAATGTTTGTTTTTTAATATATTGAAATGCAAACATTTTAGTATAGATTTGTGATGTTGACATAACCATTGAGAGAAAAGATATCGTCATTAGGTATAAACTTTAAATTTTTGGAATAATATTTTACATTTGAAGTGTTCTTCAAACGTCTTTTCAATTTGATTAAGATATATAAAAATCATATTTTGATTGAGTATTTGAGGAGGAAAAATAGTTTTGACAAAAATATTATTGATTACTGAAAATTCCGAAAAGTGTTTTTGACAGGAAAAGTTCACTTTACTAATTAACTGAATAGAGGAACTCAATAGGAATAAATAATAGTTAATATATTTTTTAAATGAGTTATGCGTATTGAACCATGACAAAACAAACTATGAAATAGTTTGTTTTTGCCATAATTTAAGTTAATGGAAGATCCAGTTTATGAACAAGAAATTGAGAGACATCATAAGGTTTAGAGTAGATAAAATATTCAAGTTAAACTGTCGTTCTCTCAACTTTTTTGTAATTATAAAAAATCATTTGTTTTATTCTCTCTTTTTTTTTTCTCTAAACCTTATAATCTCTTTAAACAAAAGTGTGTAAATATGTACATGGAGTAAGAATATTTCTTAGAATTTTAAGGTCTTTATTTTTTGTTTTATATGGAGTCCTTTGTTAGTCAAGTAGATTGTTTTTAGAACAATGTATTTTAAGGCTGCAGTGCCCTTGAAGGCCAAAACTAGTTACCAGAACCATTTCTTCAGTCTCATGAACCTACATCAAAAAATTTCAATAAAATTAATTCACTTGGTTGGCCGTGATTCCCGAACACTCCATTTGTAATGGTGACGTACTGCGTCAAAATACAGTTTAAAATCTTCCGCTGCCGCGTTTCAATGCACCAAAGAATTCTTCTAATACGATACAATATATAATCCTGCATGTATACTGTTGTGCCCGAGTCAAATTAAATTTCTCTTTTGCCGCTTCCATGAGCATCCAGAAATCCTCATACTATACCAAAAATACACCCCAGTCCACAGGTTGTACAGATTTAGTTCAGGGTTTCAAGGCAAACCATGTCAAAGCATCAAGAACCCATTCCAATATGTTATGTCACCCCTGCCCTCGGCTTGTGCAGACAAACTGCTGGGCCCGAGTTAAATTTATCTGTTGCCACTTCCCTGAGGATCAAGAACACCTCCCTAATATCCAAAATACACTCCAGCCCTAAGGTTGAAAAGTGAAGTGCTGGACCAAAATACAGTTTAAACTCTACCACCAAGCTTGTTATTAGCACTAAGAACCCCTTCAAACATGCTAAAATACACACCTGCCCACAGGTTGTGGGGCTGCTCGTCTCTGAGGCAAGTTAAATTCTTCCACTGCCTCTTCCCTATGCATAAAAAAACCTTATAATATCAAAAATATACCCAAGCCCTCAGATTGTACAGGCAAAGTGATAAAAAACTATTTAAAGGCCGCCGTGAACGCAAGGACCCAAAAAATTGTCAGCAGAACCATTTTTTGGACCATGAAAACCTACAATAATTTTTTTGCCAAAATTCATCTATTGGTTCGGGTGTGATTGAAGGAAACACATACATATTCACATTCAATATATAAATATTTCTCAGAAGATAAACTATTAGCATATTCAGCCACCTGGATTGCTTTTTTTCCTTTATAAAAGAAAAAAATGTAAGTTATAGCGTATTTTCTCTTTGCCGGTGTCCATATTAGACTCGCGCTCAAACAATACTGAGTCAAACAATCGCAAAGCTGTCTTGAAAAGTTTTTGTGATACGAAATGTTCTCTCTCTATATCTAATACTGTCCAGTGTACAGTATAGCAATTGGACTTATACGCCGAGAGATAGACATTACTAGATTGTAAAAATAGCTGATTTCTTTTTACTATACCTATTACTATCCACATTATTAAATAGAAAAAAAGGAGTAAAACATTTACAGTTCTAAAACAAAGCATTCCAAACTGAACATTTATATTGGTAAAACGAACAACATTTCATATAGGACTTATATTGCTTTCTAAACCATTTAATATATATTTTTTAAACTAACTTTATTTGGTCATCTAGAATCAAGTTAAGAGTTCTGAATTTATTAATCTAAGTTGTAAAATTTTCAACTTTTTAAACCATACATACTTTGACTTGATAAAGAAAAAAAAAACGTAAAATGAGGCACAAACTTGGGTCATTCCTTTTCTTGAAACTAAAATATAAAAGTATATGACTAAATTATAATGTTAAAAAAGAAGCCTTAATAAAGTAATTAAAATATATTGAAGCATTGAGTAAAAAAAATTTAATAAAGTAACTTGAGATAATATATTGATATGGCTACATTTTTATTGGGATCGATAAAAGCATTTTTAGCATGTGTGGTTTCCCAAAACTGTTTTTTTGTCAAAAAAATATTGTATGATTGTTGTTAATTCCTTGTTCGACTCAGATCATAATTGAAGATCAATATCGGTGTAATTGCTCCCTGGTCCTTGTCTATTTCCTCGTCACAGCTGTTTGTGTTTTTATCTATTGCAACATGGTGAGAGCTAATCTTAGCTTCTTCAAAACATTCTTCAAGTTTTAAGTGATATCATAATGATATTGGGGTTTTTTTCTTCTTCTTCTTTTTTTACAAAACAGATGTTCATATTTTTTACTACTCTAAAAATGATTGTCATATGATAAATTTAACTATGCAAATCATTAAATTATTTTATTTCCAATAATATATATCGGCCATACATGTATGAGTTAAAGTTCGAAGAATATATCTTTGAGTCTATAAAATTGGTTGATTTTAGGCAATTATTGATTAATCAGTATTTGGTTGAAATTGCCGAAAAGTATATATAGTTTATTTCCCTAAAACACAAATTGGGCATAAGAAAAAACAATATTAATAATTTTTTACAAAAAATCTTATGAAAAGTTTTAAATACAATAACTTGGGAAAAGCCAGTGGAGGCAAGTTTAGCCATTTTTGCGACATGTATGTTTAAATTAGATCAAACTTTTGACAGTACTAATACGTGTCCAATGTGGCTGTTTTTCCTCATTTTTGTTCCTGACAGTCAATGATATTTAATGTTTTGGCATTACTTTCATCTTTATCGTCAACAAAATTAAAAAATTTGACAATGTGTAAATTTTGTATTTTTTTTATAAATATCGAATTTTTTTTTAGTAATTACAATAACGGGATCATCTATGAATCGTACGAGTGAATAATAACGACCGCTAAGCTTTAATGAATAATTGAGAAGACTGTTATTATTGGTGATAATATTATAAATCTTAAAAGTACCAAGATCAGCTTCTTTTGTCCCATTATATATTGCAAACTAGAATAAAGCATATGAATTTAACTAGAAAAAAAAAAAGAATTATATATAATTATTTCCCTTTATTTAATAATAAATCAAAGAATAGTTCAACAGTTTATATGCCACTACAAAGATCCCATCATGGCTACTTTTCCCTCATATGAGTGATATATTTAAGTAAACTCATTATTTGTAAAACTGTAAATATATCTGTTGTTAATGGTTCAACAATGAGGTACCTTATCTACTGATCTTTACCATACAATTAAACATCTGTTAGTGAATATTCTTTTAATAATGTAATTAAAAAAAGCTAAAAAAAGCTATTTTATTACTTCCTTTACATTTGAACGATGATAATATTATCGCCATTTGAATTTTGTATCATTTTTCTAATTATACCATCCAATTTTCACTAGAAAATTTTAATGAAAATGTAAAAAAAGACATGTTTGAATTGGAAACATGAGTTAGGGGGTTTTCATAAAATTTAATTTGCTATAACTATAATAAAAATATTTCATTAATATTTGTTATAGAGTTTTTAAGGAAATAGCCATACCCTTCTTCGAATTTTTGGAATCAAATAAGAACAAATTAGTTTTCAAGAAAAGTTGTGCATCTCAGTACTCACATTGAAAAAAGAAGAATTCAAGAAATAAAAAGGAAAATCAATGGACGGACTTTATGGAAAAGAGTTAATAAAATTCACAAAAACTCGATTGAAAATAGCTAAATTTACGAACAAATTGTAAGCAAGAGATTATGAAGATTGATATAGAATTGCATATAATCAGATTGTATCTTTGAGGAGCATTCTGAAAAGTATTGTGGATAAAATACTGATGCAAAGGACCTAGAAGCATTGTATTAATTTCGGGTTTCATACCGAGTGATCCATTAAAATCTGAACACTTTAAATTTTAAACTTCAACAAGATTTAATTTATTAAATAAAAATAGGATTTATATTCAATTAATACAATAAATAGATGTGTGTCTCAGCTATCTTAATCGTCCTTAACGGCAATAATTACTTCCAGACAGTGGTGGAAGGCCTGGTACCGCAGCGGATGTAGTACTCTATCATGGCGTCCCAGTACTGACTGTCAGTGGATTTGAGGGGCTCAGAGTTTGGAAGACAAACACTACAGGCCTTGCCCCCCCGGCATGCACCCAAAAGGTGTAGTCGAGATGGTTGACATCAGGACTGTAGAGAGGCCAAAAGTGTCAAAAAAGGGTTAAGAAGACTCATTCAATAGATTCTTGCTACGGAGGAGATGGGTTTCTTTCATTTCAGAGTCAAAAGGGGTTTTACACCCTCACAAGACAATTTTCACCTACTTTTTTACATCTCCGGAGAGCTTGGTGTGAAACCCCGAGATACCTTGCATGGACTAGAAGGGATTGGCCTAGGCTGTTCTCTTGAAATCATCCGGGTCAAGTTTGTCCTTTTTGACAGAGCCCTTCTGCCTTTCCAACGTTTTGGACTTGCTGACGGCGTAGACGGTGGTCCTGGAAATGACTAACTGCTGAGAGTGCACGAATGGAAATTCGTAAAATTTTTATTTTTTCGACTTATGCGTAAGCTAGAGAGCTCAGTTTTGTTTGTTTTGTATCTATTTGCTTATACAGTGAGCGGGGATCAAATTTTCGCCTACTTTAAACCTTGATAACTTGAAGACGACATTATCAAACAAAAAACTGGTTACCTAATGGGAAAGCTATTCTCATCAGCTGAAAATCCGTAGTTCAGTTAGCATCATGCCTTCATCATATGAAGAAATAAAGAGCTATAAGTGGAACGAGGAGCTTTCGAGGTCCGCCGTAGTCATGGCATTGGTTAATAATGGAGGTGAAATCTCCAATTCAACGATTGCTTCAACCTTAGGAGTGAATTTACGGAATGTTCAGCGAATCTGTAAGAAGCTAGAGGACACCTGGGATGTTGATGCCACCATAAAGAGGGCACCCAAGGAGGAGGGCGCCGACAGGAAGGTGGACACCGAATTTGTCGACAAGGTAAAGAAGATGGTTGAAGATGACCCTACCAGGTCCATGAAAGCCGGAGACAGGCCCTGAGTGTGGCAACAGGACTCAGCACCCTGCCATGTGTCCAAAATCTCCATGCAGTGGTTAACCGAGAACTGTTATGACGTCATAACCAAGGATTTGTGGCCTCCTAACTCTCCCGACCTTAATCCTTTGGACTATTTTGTCTGGAACTATGTCGAGAGACACACCAAAAGACATCCCCATAGCACCAAGGCCAGCCTGATGGACTCCATCAAGGAGGTATTCGGCAACATGGACAATGAGATGGTCAGAAGAGCCTTTGGCCGGTTCAGAGGCCGTATTGAGGCTGTTATTGATACTAATGGTGATTATATCGAATGAATGGCTACTCTGTACCTATATGCTCGTCATACTTTTTTATTTTCAATAAAAAAGTTAAAAAATGTATATTTTGTGTTGGTTTTTGTAGAAAAATATTTTGGCGACAATTTGCTCCCCGCTCCCTGTACTTTAATTTAGCAAAGTATGAATCACTCAACCTTTATAAATAATTGAATTAGTAAATGTTCAGATTTCATTGGACCACCTGGTAATGTCCCAGTTCATTAGTGGAGGGCAAAGAACTTTTCTATATTAAGTTTGTAAATCATAATGAAGATAGTCTCTATTTATAAATAAGTTTACTATCATTGAAAGCCTATGCGATAATATGTCTTCCCTCAAGAAACAATGAGGTAAAAAAATATTCTTGTCAGTTGATCTTAAACATATCCTACTTAGCTATATATTCAATCTAACTCCTTTTTTTTTCTCTTCTCTTCTAACATTTTGATACTGTTAGATATATTGTTCTAGAAAGCAATAAGTACAATCTCTATACATGTGTTGGGGAGTAGTTTTATGGAAATAAGCTTATGTAAGAAAAAAAAGAAGTATCATAATGATAAATTAAGAATTTTTTTTTCTACAACTAAAACTTTTTACCAAAACTTGCCCTGTTTTTCTATGTACTTTTTATATCATGTTAAGCTTGTCAGGTAACATAGACTTGATATAAACCTTCTCAATTTGAATTGCCAACAATTATAGAAAGCCCTCCATTGTTGTGGCAAGAGTATACTAGTAATAAGACATTACTATTTACAAGGCTATTTAAGATAGTATGACATAATATAGGGACCTATTTGAACATAGAAATTGCCAATTAAAATATATTAAATAACTTTGTAAAAGCAGAGTCTCAATAATAAAAATTTATTTACAGTTTTGAAAATAACTACATCTGTACATAATAATATGTGTACATTGTAAAATTTTGTTTTTCTTTGTAGAGTAAGATTTGTACAAAAAATAATACTTAATTGTATTAGAACTTTATGGATTAAATATTTTTTTCATATGCTTTGTGCACGAGCCAACTTGGAACAATTGTTCCAAAACACCTGGAAAAGCACATTATTGGAGAAAAAAAGTCTGACAACTCGAATATTTTTTTGATTTATTTATCAAACTATAAAATATATTTTCTATTCAAAATGTGATCCTCCAGCAGCAAATGTAGCCTCCACACGAGGCCTGAAAGGCTTGCAGACATTGATAACATAGTCCACTGGCATTTTTGTACACTCACTCTCAACAGAAGCTTTGATGTCGCGCATATTCCTATGAAGAGAAACACAGGCCTTGCCCTCCACAAAACAACATATTCCATAGTTCACTTGTGAACAATCTGGTAATATTGCTCTTGTGGCATCCTCTTGTAAGACATAGGAGATCCCAGCATAATTAGTATCAATCCTTGGCTTGACTATGTTGCTCGCTTAGCCATGGGCAAGATCCACTATCTTTTGCCTTTTAGCCTTCTCCATCCTTCCCTGTAGTCCAATTTTCAAAAAAAATTGCTTTTTAAAGTTAAGAGAGTCTGTGCATGAAATTACGACCAATGTTTTTCCATAAAACATTTTGGTTGTCAGATTACATATACTTTTTGTAATGTAATAATTTTGCTTTTGCACTCTATTATACAAAGGGATGTATATATAATTTTTTTCATTTGTTTTAATTGATACATGCTATGGAAATACATAATTCATGAAATCAAATGCAATTGGGATGTTACTACCAACATACATAATCCATTTTGTCATCTCATTATCTCATTCTTTCTACGACTTTCTTTTTGAATTATCATCCCTAATGAATAAACCCCTACCAAAAAAATTATACATAGATAAAGATAAAGGAACAATTTATCAACGTCATATAGACAGAAAAAATAATTACATTACGCTTTCTTCCTAGTTTGAATGTATTTACAAAGTAGTATGAATATATCTAGGCAGTACTTTTGTATAATATATAAAGCTGGGCTTCAAGTTTTGAAAAAATAACAGTTTTGAGATTAGAAAAGGAAAGTTGTAGTCTGTGCTTTTTTTTGTTTTTTGCTCATTATTTTTAGTCATGGTTGTGATAACATTTCAAATATAATTAATATTATTAATCAAATACCTGAAAAAAGTTCAACTCCGCCTGGATTTCAATTAATGGGATCAGCATTCATCCATTTTTCTTAGCAAGTCATATTTTTCCATTTGGATATCCAAGCCGCATGTCTTCTGATCTTCTTTCCATGTTCTGTTGAAGAGATCTTGTTTCTTTGTTCCTCACTCGGTTGATTTCATCTTCTTTAATGTAAGGATGGTTCATTGTGAAGATGCCACTTCCCCTCGAGGTGTGTGGTAGTGACTTCTGACCTCGTGAATCATTTATGCTCAAAATCATAAATTCCTCTATATTTTCTTCAGAATCATCGTATAATTCCATAAAAAGACAGATTAATCGATTGAAAAATTCAGTGAGGAATAGAAAGAGTTTTCATTCTCAATCCACTACTCCATCATTGAAATTATAAAGTAATTTTCTTCTTAAGTCCACATTGCTTCATCTGCTACACTAAGAAAACTATTTCATAAATAAGATTCCTTCGGGATCCTTGATGTATATAACGCAAAAATAACTCATCTTAGTAAAATTGATATCAATTACATTTATAGGGTCGAGTTTTTGATGTACATATAATCTATATGGATAATTATACAACTTAAACACTTCAAGCATCACTTTGGATTTTTTTATTCCTTCTGTGCCTCTTTTGTCATTGGAAAAAAAGTGGAAAATGATTATAGACTCTTTAAGATAATGTACCTCTCTTTTCTCAATAGTTTTGTCTGCAATACATACTCTATTTTGTAATTAGCATATTTAGTTTTGTATAAAAATGTCTCATTTTAATATGAGTAATTTATATTTGTCAAAAATAATTTGTTGATGCAATTTGTTATATTTAAGTTAATAACTTATATTTTGTATCATTGTCATTAGAAATTTTTCTGATTATCTGCATATAACTTCTATGTAAATTTATAATTAATATTTTTTATAATAGTTTATTGTTTTTTTAGTATTTTTTTTTTTAATTAACCCACATTTATTTAACTTATTATCACAAATACGTTTTATAATACTTTAGTTTGTCAATTTACTAGTGCCATGGGTAAAGTGATAATAATTATTTTTTGATTTCACATCATATAAAATATTAACATGATTGCAAATGTATGGGAAGAAATTGAAAAAATCTCAATGTTAGTAGAACTATAATATAGAAGCATGAAATATTAAGCAGAAAAATTACATATTCTATTCTCCAAATCATAGCATGATAGACTTAATAGTATATAAATTATTACCTATTTATCAATTACTGAATTTCTATCCAAATACGGGAATAAGAATTGGACATGAAGTTGTGTTTTTTGTTTGTTTTTTTGCCTCTTTGTATTATTCCTAACAAAAACTTATACCCTGAACGCTAGCTAAGCTATACTATGCTTTTGAAGGTACTTTTTTGTATCTAGGTAGAATTTTATTCTATGTACTTCAACTTTTCTCAATTAGACAATATAAAACTTCCTTTTCACACAGTGCTATTAATTATTTTTTTTAAATGGAATGGTAATTTTATGATTATATCATATTTTATATGCAAAATCTAAAATATCACTTGGTAAGGTTGTGCACGTACTTAGTAAATTTTTAAAGCATGTACACTATTTTTATTACAATAAAAATAATATCTTCTGATGGGGCCATTTTGATAAAATAAAAATATTTTTATTTTATTGTAACTATATATCTTTCACGCAATATATCGGACACTCCACTCCATATTCCTTAAGTATGCTTACATTTTGAGAAAAAAAATCCACGGGTATTTCTTTCAATTTTACCAAAAAAATATTTTCTCTTATTTTGAGTTGTTCCATATATTTTTCAAAAGGGTAAAGTATTTGTAATGGTTCTGTAAATGAACCAATGCATAGAAAGGTTCAGTCTTTTACAATTTATGGCATGTAATATTCCCTTAACAAAAGCTTTTGTCCCATACATTTCCGCTTGTTTTTTATCGATATGATATATTGTGTTTTGTAGATTCAAGGATCTGTAATCTCCGAATTGTTCGATTTCCCAGTCCCCTTTTTGAAATTTAAAAAAAAAACTCTATCTCAGTCCAATTTTTATTTAACAAACTTTTCGGTTTTTAAGAACTCTATTTATCTCCAATTCCTCGAGCTAGGTCGAATTAATGTTTTCATTGAAAATATCACCGACATAATCAAATTTATTTTTATTGTCATCTCCGACACAAAGTGCAGTCGAGTACAGGTAGTTTATTGATATATGTAGTTGTAAATTTGAAACACTGCCAGTATGAGAAATAAACAAAACGGAAAAATAACCTGATATCCCTTGCGATCTGAAAAATATTTTGAAGAAAAGCAGCTTAGCTGTTATGACATTTTATTAGATTTGCTACCAGCAGCTATAAGAGGGAGAAGGAAAAAAAACAAAAATCTAACTCCCGATCTTGTAAAGACAAAACCAGTAGCTACATGTGGATCCTCCATTCTACTCCGAGTTCAACCATGACTTACACTTTAAACTCCAAAACCAATTATTGGCGTTACTCTCATTCATAAACAAATGCACTCGTCGTTACAATTTAAACTTAGATACTATGTCTTCAAGAATAAAGCTTTAGAACATGATAAGCCACTGCTTAGATTGCTAACGGCATACAAAAAAATCTACACACCATTAAATGCTTGGAATTATCAACTTTATTTATTGATATCTACTTACTAACTTGTTAAAACGCTGAGCCCAAAAAACTGACTATATTCCAGCGATCAAACACTGTGCAAAAGTTTGTAAGCTAAAAATAGAAGGATAAAGAGACAAAAATAAATGGAGTTGTAAATTATATGAACTTAGACGAGCAAGATAATTTTTCTAATTGGAGCTTCACCCTTATTTTTTGTTTTTTGTTCCAATACCACTATAATTACTGTTTTATTTTAACGGAAGGCACATTTAAACATAAAGTGCGTTTAACAACGGATAACTTTGTTGTGGAATATAAGAGTAAGTTCTTAATAGACTAGAAGTTAGTGTCAGATGGGTACAAGGACTGATTTCTTAATCCTTTTTTTTTTTTTCACCTTTCTGTAATTATTTTAGCCAGTTCGATATTTTTTACCATTTAGCTGTTCTAAGGATCAATTAGTCGGTCCTTCATACCTACCTATAATTTTATTTTTTTCACTCCTAGCTAGGATTAAAGAATATAAAGACAAAAAAATAATTAATGATAGCTAGAACGTAAAATGATCAGTTCTAACTACAGACTTCCTATTTTAAACTTAAGGTATCTTTGAAAGAAGTTATGCTAAAACTTCATCAATTAGAACGACGTGGTTAGTGTCTACGTCAATCAAGTTTGTTATTCCTAAAACCAGTCCTCATGACCGATCAAACACCACTTGGAATAGAATTAAGGGTTTATATTGAAACATTTACTGATAACTAGTTTGACTAGTTTTTATTTCCAGTATTATCCTCTTAAATCTCCTTGCAGCTGATATAATAAAATGTAATAACAATTAACTACTCTCATCCCAAACATTATTCAAATTGTCAGGGTTATCATGTAATCTTTAATTTCTTTTTTTTTAATAAGTTCAAGCAGCTCATACTTTTTACTACTCTAACAATAACAGTCAAATTAGAGTCCAAAAAATGGCCAAATAATGTATGCATATAGTGTTAAAAACATTTTCATAGCTGACATTGCGCTACTCTTTATTTGAATATATCCCGCCGAGGAAATGTGGCTATGTCATTTCTTGTAATTGTTTACTTATACAATAATTTGTTTTTGAAAGTTAATGCCTCTAGTATTTTTTTGTAGTATTTTATTTAATAACAATGGACTTAATTTAATTTCATATATGTACATACGAAAAATTTTCATATTGTAGGTACATTTAACTAAATATTAAAGACTGTTTTTCTCTTCATTCTCTCTCCATCTCTTTAGGGATTATCAAAAAAAGAAAAGGGAATTAAATATTAAAGCAATGTATGTAACTTACTCTTAAGAAACATTTACTTTCCCTCTTAAAGGTAAAACATTTACATATAAATATAAAAGTCTTTATAAGAAGGAATAAACAGATTATATCTACATGTAAGTAATTTTCACTCATACATGTACAAATCCAGGCTTTTGGACATCATACTCAATGACCATATTGTTTATTCTATATTTCTATCTTCATAGGAATTAAATAATAAGGTTACATAGGCAGTGTGTTAGCATAAAAACAATCTTGAACAACAAATAAGAAAATTTAAAAGTCCCAAATTATTGTTTACTCAATATTTACATAAATAGAGCCTATACTTCACAGACATATTCAGTTAAATTATGAGCATTGTATTCAAATTTGTTAGCTGAGTTAAAGTACTCAAGAACTATAGCTGTAGTTTAAATCCTTTTTTGATTAAGAAACTTAAATTGGCCCCGATATGGTCTATCAAATAAAAAATATCAATGAACTTTCTTTTATTACTAAAATCAATTTCGACTACTTTAATTTCAGTTTGCAGGGCATTTAAAGGGTTCATAAGATCAATTTGTTGATAGATACTGATGATGATTCGTCAAATAATGTAAATGTAGTCTACACTTAATTAGGAGAAAAATCATGCTATATTGTTTTTCTGTTGATGGGCCGTATATTATGTTTATATAAGTGTTGTGTGCAAGTTTTAACTTTTATGATTGATTGTACAAATTTCAATTGAAAATGGGATGAATATTTATAAATGAAGAGTTTGTAGTAGACTTATTTTGAGGATAATGCTATGACTACATTTTAACTTTTTTTAAAGAAAAGTACGAATTATTGAGTATTTCGTGGTACAATACAAAGATAATTCATGGATCTACCATTCCATCATTCATAAATATAGAATAAATGTGACATATTTATAGATGCATTCAAAATTACATTATCAATTAATAGTTGGTAATTAAAATGATCGATGATTTAATTTAATTAGATACTATGATGCTTGGAAGTTGTTGCTTGTACAATCTGATTGCACAAATTGACATTTCTACAATATATATTTTAAAGTAGTCCATTTATAACTTTATTTGGATATATTCTTTCTATATTCATAGGCTTAAAATATATTTTTGTGAAAAAACTACGACTGAAAAATTATGAACATATTTTTTTCTTTGAATTTAATCATTCTAGAGAGATTACATACATAAAATATATAAAAACTTATTAGTTTATAATTAGGTCTCAGGAAAAAAAAAATATGCCCATAAAATATATTTTTAATATTTAAGTTTATATAATGATTAATAAAGTTACTCGACTAAAATATATTTATACTCTTTGAAATTATTCAAAAAGATGGCTTCAAATATATGTCTTTTAAATAATGGCTTTTAGAAAATATATTGTGAAATTAATTAAGAAAATTAACTCTATTGGAAAAAAATATCAATAAAAACAACAATAAACTATATAAGTGAAATTGGTTCTTTTTGAAACTTTCTAAAATTGCAAACCGATCGACGCAGGAACATTAAACTTTTATCTGAAGAAGTGTGATAATGAAATTAAACCAACATTAGAAATCTTGATTAAAAACGGTGAATATCTTGGTGCAGCCGCATTCATAATTGTTCTAAGACTTTCGACCATGATTGGCTCTGCAATAGTTTATTTTTCTACAATCAAGCTTCTGCTGCTTAAAATAGCATGTTCATATACTTCTTTTCGAAATAAAAATAAAATAAAATAAAAATAAAGGACTGATAATTTTTTCTTTAATCTTTGGAATATTCAGTGCGATAAATTCACTTACTGTTTTAAGCCCCAGGCCATAGGTAAATGCGTGAATTGTCGAATTAACATTTTACCGTAATCTTAATAGGGAGTATTAAAATAAATGGATCCTGATGGAATTTGAAATGGGGTGGTGAATTTTTTACCATCCTTTATGTTTGTAGTATGCAATCCAATATTAATTTCATATTTGTTTTTTTACATTTTTATATATAATCTATTCTTCAATCTACAAGTGACTATTGATTAGAAAAAGTACTTATTTAGAAGGAATACAATAAAACAAAAGAAAAGCATAACAAATTATAAATGGGTTAATTTGCAGATAGAAATCCTCCTCCCCATACGCACTACATGTTCAAGATTGAGACCATAATTGTGTTTCTCCACATATAAAGTATATCAAGGGGCTCCAAAAAAATCACAAATTCTTGTAGCTTCTGCTTCGGTTTGAGACGAATAATTTATTATCAAGTGCCACAGTACAGGTACATTATTCAAAAAAATTTAGTGGTCTCCCAACCCCCTTAAAGTTTTGAAAATTGACATTAAAAAAAAAAAAAAAAAAGTCTTCTACTTCTGATATCTTCCAACCACAAGCAGATATGATTAAGTATATTTTATAACTTTTTTTATTTGAGTAAATTGTATTTAAAAGTTTTTCTTTCTTTATTTATTTAATTAGTTTCTATGATTTTAATTGGAATAAGAATGAAGAAATATTTTTTAACCAATTAATTATTACGTGTAAGTGCTTTGCAGTAATGATAAGGTTGGTGGGACATTTTTAGTGCCGTAATCACTGTTTTGTTGTTGGTAGAGACTGATTAGAAAGCTATGAATAAATCCTCATTAATAAGCCGATAATTACTAAAGTTAATAACATTACTAGAATACATTTAGTAAATTTTGGGATCCGAGAAATAAAGATCCCATCGTTAAATTATATTTATAGTAAAATTTTAGAGTATATATTCATACTTTTAAGGGAAATAATAAATTTTAATCTAGTTATAATGACCCATGTAAAGAGTATAATACCGAAATCAAGAACTTTAAATTTTATAATTTTTCCACCATACATGATGAAAAAGTTGTGCAATGCTCTTTTATGGAAATATAAAAGTTTCACTGAGTAGTTAAACTACTGCAATGGAGTTAACAACAGAAGATTTCAAACCAATTACATCTTCGAAGGCAGAACGCCGGTGCATTGTTTGTAATGACTTTTCGTAAACAACGATCTGGATATTAGCAATGATGAGGACTCAAAGAGGACAAGGTTTGACAAGAAAAGGTTTGTGGAGTTATAGAAGGCATTGCTGGAGACCAAAGACCTCAGTGGAGTGATCACAAGGAAAGAGATGTCCGAGCAGAGTATGAGTATATTCCTACTTCTCCCGACCTCAATCCAATGGATTATTTTGTCTGGAGTTACCTAGAGTCAAAGGTCAATACAGTTCATCACTTCACCAAAAAGTCCCTGATCGCCTCCATAGTCCTGGAATGTAAGAATTTAAACAGGGTTCCAGTTTCAAAGGCCCTGAGTGTGGCCCAGGGCCCATATCCAAAGCAATATTGAGACCAACGGAGGCTACTTTATATTCTCAACCATTGTATTTGCTCCTCTTTGTTTTTTTAATCAATATTATAAAATGACCATTATATTTAAATTTTATTGTTATAATCTACATTCTCATTATCCCTAAAAGTGTTCAGTTTATTTCTTTAGATTCCTTAGATCTCACTTTTCGTAATTATGTAAACAGATCCAACACTCAATTAAAAAAACTTAAATAATAATTTATGAGTATGCTTATTTTTGGTCAAGCTTGGATTATATAATTGTAAAATACACTGCGGGCTAAAGGTATATACTGCATTATTTGCAAAGTAAATATCATACAAAATTTATACCCAGTGATCTTTTATTTAATATCTATTCAAAGTTTAATTTTATTACGAAATGGTTAAATGTTGTATTTCCCCGGGGAAAAATATCTACTGCATACGTAAAAAGATATTAAAACAACTAAAGAAATAATATCACCAAATTGAAAGACAAAGTTGGTAAAAGTAAATATTAAATAGAAAACACAAGGGTAAAAACTTTTAATTTATTTCTTAATTGGAACATAAATAAAAGTATTAAATACACTAATTGGTGGCACTAACATTACACTCGGTTACTGAAGAGTATAGGATAATTACAAGAAGAATACAAAAGTTTATTATTTCATTTCTTGGAAGGTAATTTCTCTCATAACTACAGATACGATTAGAACAAGAGAGCAAGGAGAAAGCAGGAGCGAGACATATGATATTTCTGAATTATTCATATCAGCTGCCTTTTATATGATTTTGTTGGTAGAAAATTAATTACTGCCATAAGGAAGAGAGCATTCAACATTTAAAATATCAATAGTGAAGGGAAAAGGTTATAATCTGTATGTAATAGAGTTTGTGTATGTTTGTCTTTTATGGGTGTTCACACCGTTGTGCTTGCATTGGTGTAGCTTTTGAACCTGAGCAGGCTATATAAAAAAAACACAAAAATGTGTGGAGCTTAAGGAGACTAGATAAGGGATTGATCTATAAATCAAAAAGTGACATATGTCTCAAAAAATAACCTTACGAATGCAGACTGTTTCTAAATTTATTTGAATTTTAAATTTAAATATTTTACCCAAGCAATCTTGCTAGGTTTTTGATCCTCTTTACGATGACAATAAATGTTATCAACTATTACTTTTTGTACAGTTGATACATAACAGGATTTTTTTAATTTCAAAATTCGCGAATTTTTTGACAATTTTAAAGTTAAACTTCCCAACTTAGTTTTTTTTATTCATCAATGTTGGTATGTCATTGTAAGTTTATTTTATTTTTTTTTAAATTCATAATAGTACTTTTAATATGCTATACAGGCACTAAATTACAATGGATTATTGAATAACATAACAATTTCCTGCACTGAAGGAGTCTAAACATTAAGAAAATTGTATTGATCATTGCCAATGTACCTTCCTGCTTCCTCCTTGGCCCGAGCAATCTCGGGTAACTCTTTGCTAGTTATTTATAAATTTTATATATATATATATTATTATGCATTTTTAAATCAATTTAGAACAAATATGGGGGATCATTCTTCTTTTAAAGGGAGATGTTAACTCGCCCACGACTGATAAAATAATGAATAAAAAGAAGAAAGAGCACAATCATCATCCCTTTTTCCTTTTCTAATTGCTACTTAGTTTTGACTTTACACAGATCCCCTCTTTACTCCAAATTAGTACTGGTTACATGGGTAACCGAGAGAAGAAGGAGAGAGAGAGACATATAGTACTATTGATGAAAGTTTATTTGGTAAAATTATGTTATGATTTTGGAAGATAGGATATGATGTGTTTCTACGCCAGAAGTGAGAATCTTCTTTAATTTAAATATCACTTAATGCAGAGTTAATAAAAAAATATTGAAATTAAAGTTTTTGTTGTCAGGAATACTTTGTCTACTTCGTGAAACTCTTAAAAAATTCCACATTTTTATGTAATAAATCTATTAATATTAATATATCTGACATTTCTTTCATTAAAGTCCCAAATATATCTTATACGATGAGAAATGGCTGTAGATTACTAGTAATGTGATACATTAAATTATAATAACGTATATTTGTGATAGTAAGTTAAATTTGTATTGGTAAATTTTAAGAAAAAACAAAAACTAATTGAAAAAATATGAATAGAAGTTATTCACAGAAAATTAGAAAGTTAATAATGACCAATGATACGATATACAAGTCATTAATATTAAATAAAATAAATGGATTCAACAACCTATTAGTAACATATGTAAATTATACATATTCAAAAATTAATTGAGCATTTTTAAATATAAATTAATATACTCATCACAAACTATAATAATATGCGTTACAGACAAAAATATAGATAAAAGAGAAGCCCATTGTCTTTAAAAGTCTAAAATTTTATACTGGGTTTCCAATGTCAAGAGAGACTCATAAGTAATAAAGAGGATTAATACTTTTTTTTTTAAATGGGATCAGCTGCAGTATTTTTTGCAATTTTGCATTTCTTGTTTATTTTTATTTATTAATCTTTTGTACTTACCAATAATTAAAATAGCTATTGAGGTGTTCTAAAGAACTTCAAACCTATTACTGATCAGTGGTCTATGTATATGATAAATATTTTTAGTAGTATAATTGTTTGAAAGCCAATAATTAAACACATTCAAAAATTTAATTATACTTTATTTAATCTTATTTTCTTAATTTACAACGCCAATTCGATTCTTTAAATTGTTGCAACTATCCCCGATACTGAGTTCAGGACATAAACATCATTCTATATTAATATGCTATTATAAATAGCATATCTAATAGTTAAACACTTTTTAAGCCTTAATATTATTTATTCTTCAAAAATATTATTTTGTCTAATTTTTTTCAATTCTAAGTCAAAATCGATTCTTGCACCTTTCCTGACAACGGGAATGGTTGCGAAATTTGACAGGTTCCATTCAAATGAAATGTTTGGACAAACTACGGACAGGAGTAACCTATAAATATATTCAATCAATGAGAGATATAAATACTCACCAAATCGTCGTAGAGCTCTATCAAACCATTTTTACTTATAATCAATCTTTGCTTGTAAAAAATAAATAGTTTCAAAATGTATTAGTTTTAATACGCTGTAATATTAGTTGCCATACCTCAACAAACAACAAAAATGGAGGCAAAAAACATCTGGTTTCAGATCTTCTCTCACTAAAAGAGGACGCAGATTTTGATAATTGCTTTGTTAAGCTTGTCCGTAATTTCGTAAGACTTATTAACAGTGGGGATAGCCTCTCCAGTTAGACAGGAACTGGAGGACACAACAACACTGTCATGGAAGACTTAAGAGTTTGTGAAGGCCTGGTTGAATGCCAACTTCCCCAAAGGGAATTATTGCCCGTAACAGGACTCAGTACCTGGTCATCAAGGCAATACAACCCAAACTTGGTACAAAGTTGGATGAACTTGATTTATATCTTACTAAAAACAACGGTATGCACACTGTATGTTATCAAACCAACACTCAGTAAATGAGCCTTGACCAAAATCTGGTACAATTGCAGCCAGTCTTCCCTATTTTTAATTCATTTTTAACCTTTCTCTTAACAATAAATAATGAGGAAAATGGGGAAAACCAATTTGTATGTTGTCGATTTAATAAGTTTATCTCCAACTGTTACACGACTATTATTTATCTAAATGTAAAAGTGTTTACAGCTTACATATCTATATAGAATGAAACAATTTGAATTCAGCTGAAAAACACTATGCATCAATAAGAAGAAACTAACCCAGGTGACGAAAAATACATAGTAAATCTATTTATAATGGGATTACCACTTTGTATTACATTTTTAATATTTTGGTAAAATGTTGATTAACTTTGAGGAGAAAATATTGTTTTTCTAGTAATAATATAATTCATATATTAAGGTTTTAAAAATAAAGATTATTTATAATAGGATAAAATGTCAGTATTAATTTTTGTTTCCTGTAATAAAAAAAAATGTATTTTGCTAGCTGATAAAAATGTTGATTTCTGTTCATGCTGATGACTTTCGTTTTTTAAAATCCATATATATATGTAAGTACATAAACAAATGTGCTACTTTCAATTATATCAATCAACTATAAATATATTAATTCATTTCACTCCAATTATTTGCCCATCACTTTTTTGTATATATATATATTGTATTTATGAGAGGTTATTTATTTACAACATTGTAGACATAAAATTTTTGCATTCTTGTATTTTTCTATCATCGTGACTTGGATAATTTTTGTTCTATTCATATATGCAGTGAGTCAATACAAAAACAATTTCGGACAAAAATAAAAAAATGAAGAAAATATGTCTAATTTATTAATGTACATTATATACAATAGTGATGTTAATCGTCAATTGTGTATAAAATAGGTCCTCCCGGTATTTAAAAATAGACGTAGTAATCCTAACAACTTGAAAATTTTTTCGGGGAGTGCAGCTTTACTATCATGATATTTTATTAGATCAGCTGCAAGCAGTAATATGAGGAAAAAACTCCGTTTATAGCCAGGAATATAGGCCGGAATTACTCCAATGTTGAGCATTACTTGGAGTGCAATAAGGACTTACCAGGCCGTGCAAAATTATTTACCGATGATGTAAATATAGTTTTTAATAGGTTTTGTGGCAACCAATCGGATTGTTTCGTAATTTTACTGTTAAAATAAAAAAAAATCCTTCCTGTGAGAGCGTAACAACTTCCACACGTGAGACCATGTCCAATGAGGAAACAAAGAGGATCGAAATTGCAGCCCTCCTCCGAGCGCCTCATAACAACATTAAGGAACAGGTTGGGGCCTCGTTGAAGACAATTTACAACGTTTCCAAGCGCTTGGAGGCTGGGGGGGATCTCAAGCATTCCCCTGGGGCTGGCAGGAAGCCATCTGTCTCAACAAGGCAAATAAAGGCAGTGTTCAAGAGGACTCCCAACGGGTCCATTGCCGATATGGCCAGAAAGATGGGAACGTCGACATCAACTGTTTCAAGGGCATTGAAAAGGGCTGGAGGAAAGTCCCTGAGGCGTACTGAACACCCTCTGCTAACTGAACGTCAGCGAGAAGTCAGACTTGAGCGTGTCAAGAAGATCTTGAATAATATCAAGAGCTCATCTGGACGCATCATCATTTTTTCAGATGAGAAAACTTTTACGGTCGATCCTGTTTTCAACAGGCAAAATGACTGTGTTGTGAGCTTTGTAGATGTTTGGAGATCCAACGGGAAGGCCATGAAGCCGGTATCATTCCCCACTGGCTCAGATTAACAGCGGAGGATAATGTGAAGATTCTGGCGTCCAAGGTCCTTCCGTGGATCAAATCCATAGTCGGTAACTCTCCTTGGGTTTTTCAACAAGATGGAGCACCGCCCACACTTACAAGAAAGCTCAGGAGTGGCTCAAGGACAACATGAACTTTTGGCCAAGGACTACTGGCCCCCTCAGAGTCCAGATCTGAACCCACTAGACTTCCCTATCTAGGCGCACGTGGAGACCAAGGCCTGCAAAAAACGACACAAGAACATTAATGCCTTAAAGGCTGCTGTCAACAAGGCCTGGGTCTCCATGGACGCCGATTACATCCAGCATGTCTGTGGCAGCTTCAGACGTCGCCTGACCAGTGTCATTGAGTCAAATGGTTGGCTACATTGATTAAATTTGATTACAAACTATTTTATTATTCTAAAAATGTATGAATAAATTGTTTCTCAAGTCATTCAAATATCATTATTGTCCGCGATATGTTTTAAACAAAAATCGGTAAATAATTCTGCACAACCCGGTACACTTATACGTTTCAAGCAAACTTTCTTGATTAGACTCAGTTTTTCATGAGAACACTCAGTAGTTATTAATAATAATTAAAGGTTCATTCATTAATACTGAAATAGTGATAATAATAACTTTGGTTGATATAATGAAAACCTCTTAAGATTGTCCACTAAAAAAAAAGGTAAATGCTTTTTAGGACATATTTACAACAAACTAAAAGTTTGAACTTTTTAGCTGGTCTGTTTTTTTTATATTAAGAAAACATAACAGTGTCTTCTCGTCATTACCTGTTATAATTATTATTTAATTCCTGAATATATATATATATTTATATACAGAACCCAGATTGAGTATTTGTTTGTGCTCATAAATGATGGAGAGGCACATTAAGGATTTGTAAGAGAGTTATAATTGTAAGTCCTTCTTGGAGTCGGAGTAGAATTGAGAAAATACAACCAAATAATTTTTGCCTTTATCCAGAGTTTATTTCATATTCTCCCTAGCTGGCATCACAGCTGTTTGTTGGTGATGTAATGAAAAGTCATGGCAGGTAAGCTGCTTTCCTAAAAAACATTCATCAGTTTGTCAGGGTTACTATGATGATTTCTTATTTTATAAAATGCCCAAAATATGAATGATTTTCATCATTTCTCCTAATAATAGTTGAGGAAAAAAGTTCTGAGCGTTTTTTCACTTAATTTTTACAATAAAATAAACATAAGTAGGATTATCTGATTTAGATGTGTCATTTTCTTGGATAACATTTGTATATTTTGAAAGCAAATTAATCATTTCGCGATTGAAGAAGTCCCTACTAATAAAAAGCTTGATTAGCTCATTTTCACATTTTCATTTTGAGACTAGATTTGTACCATTTATAATTTTTTTGCAAATATTTGAAAAGGTGATAATCGCTCGGTGTTAGGTATGGACTGTATAAAAACTCCCATCCAAACTCTTTGAGCTTCTGTCGTGCCGTTAAAATGTTTGTGACATGTTGTTGTCTTGACAAAATACAACACCCTTTCTATTGATCAAGATTGAACGCTTCTTGTAGATTCAATTTGGTCAGTTGTTAACAATATCAGCCCGAATTGAGTGTTTTCCCTATGGGAGTAGCTCATAGTGGATAATTCCTTTCCAATATAACCAAACACAAAGTTCTTGGCCGTTAATCTGGACTTTACAACCGTTTCAACTGTTTCACTTACTATAATCTTTTTCGGCTGTTCTTTGACTCATTTTTCATCGCCAGTCACCATACACTTCAAAGATTGATCGATTTCATTACGTTTCAGCAAAGAGTCACAAACATCAATTCGATCCAAAAGTTATATAAATCATAAGATATAGCTAGCTCACTAAAGTCATCAATGAAAAAAAGGTCAGAACTGTTTACTTAACCTAATAATATGTAGAAATTATGATTTCTCCTTTTTAAATCGTCAATTACTCTTTTATTAATATTACAAAACAATTTAGGTAATTTTTATACAATTATCGACTTTAGTAAAGTTCCAGTAATACACAGATTCAACACTGATATATAGCAATTTTGACCTTTCATGTTCTCCTTATACAAGGAAATAGTTAATCCCTCATTTTTGAAATGCGGATAAGAGACATTACCAATAAAATAATATTTTTGTTGTATAAAAAATGCATTTATATATATATTGAATGTAACTCGATTCATGTTTAACTGTTTTTATCAAAGAATTGAAAAATGTTTTTTTTTGTTGTATTGGATGAACTATAAAATTGAAAACATTGATCATATAATAATATATATATATATGAAGTTTATTCATACATACAATCTTTGTCTTCTTTGAAGGAGAGAAACCTAATAATATGGTGTGATAATTTATAATTTGTTGCATAGAAGAGCATTGAAAGTTGCTGGCTATCAACGTTGTTTAGTAATTTATTATTTTCAAAAACACATAATTTAAAAATGTATGTATTTTTCTAAATACATTTGTTGTTATAATAATGTTGAGAAAGTACATAGTCATAATTAAATGATGTGAAAATTGCTGAAATCCCAATGAGCGTATATACATTATATATACTTCAAAAAAATTAATACATATACGAACGGGATCTGAAAAGTTTCCAACCTGCATGTGAAGATGGCAGCACTCCTAAATAAAAGCTACTCACATCTATATATCATCTGTTGTGAGTTACTTATCAAAGTTTAAGCCATTTTGGAAGGGCAATTATTATTTAAGAGGCGTTTGAGTGAGTTGACGGGAGTATTTTTTTGAAAATGTACACAATCGAATATTGAGCTTTCTATAAATATTTGTATATTTGTGTAATATTAAAAAAAGATTTAAAAAATAGCGGACATATAAAAGCATGTTGTCTTAAAATGCAATCCAACTCAGAGTAATAGAACATAAGAGTCTTGTGAACCATTATTTTGCAGAGAAAAACGCCAAGTACTATTTTGATGCGTTACACAGATGAAAGCATGTTTGTAAGAAATGTGTAGTTGATAAATTAAAAATAAAATTTAAAAAATGTCATGTTTGTTTGTTATGTCAGAAACTTTTGAGTCCACACTGATTATTGATGAAATAGATTTTTAACGATTATACATAAGAAGTTCTTTGTTGTATAGTGAATGGGTAATTGAACTTATTATAATATGAAAAGTTACATAGGAAAGAAATATATATAGTAGTTATAAACAAGTAAATATCGTAAACAACCCTTAAGATATTTTAAAATGTTTGTTTTTTTAATTCATTGATGACTGGTGTGGCAATAATCAAAAAACTTTGACTAATCAAGTTTATATATATATATATAAAAAAATGAGCATGTCTACAAGTTTAAAGAATGGACACCAGCAATTTCTTGTCAAAATATGATGAGCTGTCGAAAATATTATTTTATTTGTCACAGATATTTTATAAGATGAAAAATCGTAGCGTGGAATTATGCTTATTGTAACAGACTGAATCACTATTTAATACTGTATAGCCGTAGGCTTAATACTTTGGTATCGATATATTTTTTTATTCTCTAAGTTTGTTTCCTGTAAAATTTATTAATAAAAAAACCTGAATTGATAGAAAAAAATTATATATTTAGGTATATTGCTTAATTTTATTGATTTATATTCGGTTAATATTTTATGCATATTTTGTTGTTGAGATGCTAATGTTTGAAATTTGATTTATGAATATCTGAATATGTTTGTAAGCCTTAATCAGATGAAAAAATTTAAACTATTATATTTAATTATATTTCTTCAAATAAACTTTCTCCAGAAATTTTTTAATAGTTTTTATTTACTATTTTCAATGTAAATAAAGGTATTTAAAATTAAAAATCTCTGTTAGTTAATTATATGGAACTCAAAACATAATTGAATAATTATTTCTTATAAATAGAAAATCACAATTAAGCAATATTATATCATTTGTTTGCGAGGATTATTTGAGAATAGGTGTACATTGTAGACTAATGATTAATTATAATTTAACTAATTGATTGTTATGCATTACCTAGGAGATGCCAAGTCTACATTAAATTTCCTCTACGTATTCCATTTAATGCAATACAATAAATTAAAACTGTAAATTAATTAATGTCAACTTTATTTAACGTTAATTAAAGAAAGAACTGCTATTTCTCCACCTATGAATTATGAATTTTCATATATGGTTTTATTTTTCGACACATTCCTGGCGCAGGACAAAAAAAAAGAAAATATGATGCCAACAAGGTATGCTACACATGAAATAATTATCATTTATGTATATTTATGAGTGTGGAAATTTTAAACTTAATTAGTGTCACATGTATGTAAACCCATGAGTTATAATTATGCCATTTGGGATTGAATTCATCCTTATAGTATGTATATACAACAAAATACATATATTTCTTTAATTTATGTATATATATGCATACAAGGTGGATGTTTTAAACAGTCCCCTATTTTTAATAAAACATATTACTTCTAGTATAAAGAGTGACGCTTCAGTTGGCATCATAACAAAAATTTGTTGTTTCAATATAAATAAAGTTTTTTAATCTCTTTTGTTTTTTCTCAATTAAAAATAAAGAGTAGTATAGAAACTAAAGTATGAAGATTTGTAACCTTGATAATTCTCTAACATTGATATGAGGCGGTTGAAAATTAGGCACATGGTTTTTTAAGTTTTAAGACCTTTGACCATACCCACAAAAGGACATTTTTCAAAAAATGTCGTATTTCTTATAATTGGATTCCAAAAACTTTGCACACGAATATGAAATTTGCTTTATACAATCTAATTAAGAATGTTCATGAATCAAATAAGAAACTTTTTATATATTTAAAGGGTTCATCTTTTAAACGTTCGCAATTTTCTCTGGCCTCCTCTCACCTCCATCCTCTTCCCTACAAACCAAATTTAATAGACAGACACTAATAGAGAGTCGATCCAGTATAAACTTCATTCTATCACGTCAGTTGCTCATTCTGCTTCCTCACGAGTACATCCCTCCGCCTTCTTTTCTTCAGGAACAAAAACGTTCTGCACTTTTGTGTATATTATGCAAATTAAAAAAATGAAATAGACAACGCATTTTTACCCAAAACAGTCAAATGTACTTGTCGATTCGTCCAAAAATCCGAAAATGGGTCAAGTGGGAATGTGATCACGCACTGATGATGATTTAACCGAAACCTCTTGACCCGGAAGCGCCTTAAACCGTCCAAATTTTTTTATTTTGAAGAAAATTAGCGATTTTTTTTTTGAGAAGAACACCTCCAAATTGATGAATGTGATAGCTCAAATCATCAAAATGTTCAACTGTTCATTGCATTATTTATTATAACCTACGGTAACAAAGCCATTCACACCGTCAAGGATGTGATGTACGTTCAACCAATTTTTTGGCCTCCTAACTCGCCGGATTTGAACACTATCGATTATATTACCTTGGTAAATTGGGAAAGAGTTTACTATGAAGGTCCCCACAGCAACACAATATCTCTGAGAGATGTGATAAGGAGGGCATTCTGTACTTTTCCCATTGGGATCGTATAGAAAGCCTTGGTACATTGTGAAGGCGTGTCAAAGGTAATAGCGATTTTATTAATTGAATGTAAATTTATTTCAAAATAATGATTTGTTTTTAAATTTTAATATTATCAGTAACAAATAAATAAATAAAGTCACAGCTGCGTTTTACTTTACTTTTTTCGGTATGCAAAAGATTAGATGAACCGCGTTTTTTTAGGTATTAGTAATTTATTACAATGTCCGCAGGACAACGCTTATACGGCGTTGTTAGATTCTTCTACTTTAGAATTTGTTTTCAAAAGAATATCGTTTATATCAAGAAAAAAAAAGAAAAAAAAATGGAGCCTTAGTGGGAATGCAAGCCCAAAACCGTCAAATATGTTGCGTTTTCTCTGAAAATCTAAACCCATTGTTTTTTACAACTAAACTAAATGAGAGGAAGGTAAAAATTATTATTGTTTTTTTTCTTCCTTTGTATTAAACTACATATCTCTGTCAACTGATATACTCCCTATCAGAATCTCCATTTATATATTTTTAAAAAGACACTTTCTCATACGTGTTTTATACAGTAGTCGGTATATTCACATCTACAACTTCCTTGATTTGTAAAAAAGGGAACTGAAAATTGACGTGATCATCTGTAGAATTTAAAATAATAATGGGAAGGAGAGCAGGAAAGCTGTCATGGTTTTTTTTTTAGTAAATTAGCTACAAGCATATATTAATGGAAGGAAATAAAAACATTTCCTCTCCGTACGTAGCAAGGATGTCATCATATGCAGTAATTACTCCAATGTTGATTCTCAATTCTACTCTGAGTTTAACAAAGGCTTACATTTATAACTCCCGTACAACTCTTCAATGTGAATTTCAATATTTCATGAGCAAACACACTGTTATAATTTAATTTAGGCCTTATTCAACTATACCTACAATCTATAATGATTTAATAAGGTAATTTACAAAGTAATTTTCCCGTGCACATTTTTGCCGTCAGTAATTTTACTTTGAGTGAAATTTTGATGCATGATATATTCCCCGTCTTTTTATGTTTTTGTATGATGAGTTGGAACTTTACTGTTCCATCTCGATCAGATTAATCATATACAAGATTAAAGAAGAATAAAAATAAACATGAGGGGGATGAAGTAATAAATACGTTAGTAATGTTCGAACAGATAATATAGAAAAGAAAAAAGGAAGTGAATTTATCATGCTCCAAAATCTCCTGGATCCAATATTACCGTCGGTACAAATGTTCGGGGAAAAATAACCTTGTACCAAATATAGAAGAATAGTATGAGCAAACTGCTCAACACCTACAAACAATCTTGTTTACCTCATTATATATTTTTTTATTACTACTTTAGTGGGAGTCAGAATTACTGCATTATGTGCAGACCTCTTGTATAACTATTACTAAATCCTTTCTTGCAAATGAGCAACACTGAGCTGCTTTCCTACAACGGTATTAAAAGGCTTATTTTGAGAACGAACCCATTGTGCTAATGAATAAAGAGAAATTGGAATATTCGAGGTATGTATGTAAAAGAAAATGGGTTGAAGTGTACGCATATATGTAAGAGTATATTGTGGACTATTACATACAATATCGGAAAAAGATGGAAAATATATGTATATTCACATTCTAAAGAATTAAAATTCAATAATGATATTAGTAAAGCCCCATACATTCCATCAGTATTCGAATGGTTATCAAAGAAGATGAAGTATAAAAGGAGGGGAGAGCTTCTTGCTAAGGCTTTATATTTTTGTTTTTTCTCACGCTTCATCTTTTTAATGGTATATTCAAACAAAATGAATATTTATCATATTGAAGGTAGGCAGCTAAGCATGGCTAAAACATACATGTATGTAGGGAAAGGCTGTTACTTCTATCATCCAGGAGATGAAAAATAAATATGTGTATCTACATATGTAAATATATAATGAAAAAAGTTGTTTGAAAGGATGAAAAATATATGGACTTTGCATAAATTATTGAAATTAAAATCTGTGGATCTAATAAAAAATTAATATATTTATGAAGGAAGGGGAAAATGAAAACTTTTTCTTAAATTAATTTGCGATAGGGGTTTCATTTGTTAGGGAAACTTTATTGTGTTTGTTCCTTCTATTAATTGGATAGAGTTGCACGAATTCAGTATAAGTTAATATTTTAGTACTAAAATTAGTGATAAAAATCGGGTGGATATTTTAACTTCTCCGTTTTTCGGAGTTCTTATCCTAAGATGTTGTGATTATTAATAAATTTCTGAGGAGTGATGAGGTACCCCTAATGAAGCATCCTAGGAAAATAGCCCAATACTGAATTTAGCCACGAAAAATTCTAATTTTTAGTTTGCTTTAAGCATACAGAGTTATTGATAACTTATTCTCATAAAACTCTTGAAATCGCCTGAAATCATCAAAGTATTGTCTGAAAGGTAATTTATTTTCTAGAAAACGTAATTGCTTACTCTGCATATGTCCATAGAAGGACTTAATTTATGATATTAACGCATTAAGACTAAAAATGGTCAATTTTTTTCCAAATTTAAATACCTATTTTTATTGAATTGATAATGTTATAAATAAAAAATGAAACTTAAAGTCTCAAAATATTTACATTATTCATTGACTATTACTTAAAAATTAGATGCTCACATTAAAAAAGGTATGTCTTAAAAAAAACTACAGAAGAGACATTGAATTGTTGTCAATGCAAGATACAATATGAAATCTGAAATATCTGAAATAGATAATACTTTATATCTACAAAAATATAATCATAGGGCAGTGTTTAGATTATCATGAGCATCGTTAGCAAAAACCAAAGTACAAAAAAATCAAGTATTCATAGAGATTTTACATGTTTACATAGCAACTGAAGCTTTAGTCAAAATCTCTTAAAAGGAAACAGATTTACCCATGATAAAATGGCTCTGAATGCCAAAGTTTCAAAGTCAACGTGTCAATTTGAGTCAAAAAGGCTGATCCGAGAGTCCAAAAATACCATTGCTGACAGAAGAGATGGTGAAAAAAGTTCATTTCTAGTTTTTTGGTGAACTTTTGGCCTGCCCAATTACCAGATCTAGATCCCCAGGTATATGTTGATAAGTATTCCAGACCTGCACTGTCTTACACCCAAATATTGAGGCCTTAAAGGGATCTGTCAATGAGAATTGGCATGTCATCTCAAATGCCTGATACAAAATAGCCTGTAGCAAATCCCACCGCCTACTTTAAATAATATTATAAGAAATTTTCAATGTTTTCTATCTTTAATTATGTTTGTAGCCTCATTACTTTGATCTTTTAATCGATATAGGTAGCAATTAAGCATCTTTTTATTTACTATAATTGCATAACTGTTAAATAACTATTGTTCCTTATTCATAATTAATATTCTAATTAATCAAAGCTGTTGGTTTATTTCATGTGCTCTTATATTAGTATTTTTTTCATAATTTGTTCATATTCTTATTTGGAGCTCCTAAATATGAGGAAGGTAATAAAATGTGATTTATAAACACCATAAACTTCTTCATCTTTAGAGAAAAAATGATAAAAAAGTATATAATTACCTCTGAAAGTATAAGGATGATTATTTTTAATTATTTTTTCTTTTTTGTTTCAAAACTTTGTATACTAACATATTTTTGAACTAAGCGGTTTTATAAGACAAACCTAATCCTTCAAATAATATTATTATAGATACTTTACTAAATGCAAGGTTTTTATGAGATAAGGAGCCAATGATATGTACAGAGTCATCGATAAACTATCAATAACTGACTCAACAACTTTTTATATGGAGCAAAAAGATAATAAAAGTCGACTTAAAGATATTTTTATTATTTTCATTTAATTGGTTAGATGAAGTTGCACTGATTAAGTAATAAGTAAACATTATGGTATTACATTTACTCCATCTGACTTAGAAATATTCTTTGTAGTCATAAACGTGAAATGTATTTCCTTCTCTAGGAACGACTGGGGCGCAAACTTATATAAATTCGGTTCAAGAGAATAATTTCTCCCTAGTGTGGTGTCCGTTGAGCTACGTCGTTCCATAAAATAATTAAATATTTCTATTATAGTTCGTACAGTGTTTGGTTCATTCTTTATTAATGTAAAATACATTTTCAATTTTTTAAGGTGAAAAAAAAAACACCAAATTTGACATGATAACCTATTAATATGAAGAACGCTTAAGAGGATAACAGCTTAGCTGCAATAACGTTTTATTAGATTAGCTTTAAGCAGGGTATGAGGAATGAACTAAACACACATTACACTCTAAATATAAAAAAGGACATATTAAAGTAGAAATTACTCCAATGTTAATGTTAATGCTCAATTCTGCGCTAAGCCCTTAAAAAACTTTCACGTATATTGCTTTGAAAAATTATTAGTATTTTTGTCATTTCTTTTTTTTTTTTTGTTGTAATCTAACGTTTCACTCGTTTTTCACCTCAAAATCTTAACAGTTGGTTGCTTCAAACTTCATAGTGTACTTTTCAGAAACAAAGAAAAATAATACCAATTGTATGGACGTTTAGGTTGTTCTTCATTCCAATAATGCATTAAACCATTTGAGAAGGGAGTTGAATATTAATCAAATGAGTCCCTTTTCTGACCATACATGAGAAAAAAATCTAAGACGTTATTCATTCTATAGTAAATCCGCAAAGAATGAGATATTTCCGTTCTTCACTTTTATTTTTTGTAGAATAAGTTGATCCCATATGAGATATAGACCCATATGATAATTTACATTAGTTTTAGAATAAAATTATTTTATTACCTTAGGTATAATTTATACCGAATTATTTTATACCTTCAAATATACAGTAGTCTCAAACCTACTGAATGCTCAAAAGATTAGAAGTTTGAATAAAATATTATTCAAAAACACCACATCAATTTTAAATAGTGAAGCTAATTGCTAAATTAAAGTGAAATTCCTTCCAAATACGAGATTTTCTTTTTTTACATATCTTGTAGCTAACATTCATAGATATAAAATGAATTAAATTTCACTAATTATAAAATCATATTTGATGAACGGGGTCAAATTTAAGTAAAAGGTCATAAAATAAGGTCATTGTCTAAAAACAATTTTTATAAAAATAGAAAAATTATATGTTTCTTCCCATGTATATGAGGTACATCATCTATTCTTTCAACATGAAAAGTGTATTTGTCAATCTTGAAGAACACAAATAAAATAAAATATAAGTATAAATATTTACGTCTGTTTGTTTATTTGCTTGTCGTATGAGTACTCATTTGTAACAACGAGCTCATTTAAAAAAAAAGCTAATTTTTAAGATAAATAATAATGAATGAGACTGTAAATGAGGTAAATGTAAATTTTGGTTTAGCTGCAAGCCTTTACAGATAAAGCACAGTCAGTGAGCTCTATAGAGTCTAAAGTACACCCTGGATCATCACATCATATTTTAAAAAAATCTTCAACTTTTATTATTATTCTCCCAATTTTGAGGAGAGAACATCCAAGTATGGAGTAACTACAAGTTAGTCTGCTCATAAAAAAATTGCGAGTAATACCGAGGAATTGTTGGGGGAGTTATCTTCAGGGCTTAAAAAATATTAAATTTTTATTTTGTAATCTTGTTCTAATTGCCACCTAAAAATATTTTTCTATTCACCAAACTGTCATTATTATTCTTTTATTTTTGATAAGAGAAAAATAAATATAAAATAATCACTAGTGCATGAAACGTGAAAAGTAAGTTTGAGGATTCATTAAGTGTAAGTTTGGTTTGATGGGAGTAGAATTAAGGATCGAAATCGTTGTAATTCCTTTCTATATCATTGCGAGATACAAAGAGCAGTTTGTGTCTATTTCCCCAGATCTCATAACTGCTTACAACTAATTTAATGGGATGTCATGACAGCTAAGCTTCTTTCCTCCAAAAATATATTTAAATTGTAAGGGATACCAATGTAATTTTTGGTTTTTTTTTTTTTTTTTTAAACATACCGGTATTTCATATTATTTTAAGCCAAAGTTATTCTTTATATTATTAAATCAAAGTTTGTCTGTTCAATATGATTGATGAAATAACTTATAGAAGATGGACACATACAGATAGGTCACAACTTGAAACATTAGTTAAATCTAGTCAAGATTTCGTCCAAGATTTACCGAATCGTGAAATAATTTTTCTTTTGTTGTTCTGGACGAAGTGCAAAGTTTTCATTGAAAGAATTCTATGGTAACACTTCGCCCTTTCGTTGGATATTTCAAGCAAAACACCTGCTTAAAACATGTTAACTTTGTAGTGATATCTGAGCGAAACACTCACGATACTGTGAGCGCCCACTTATTCAATGTATTCAATTTGTTAAAGAAACCTTGCCATACATTAATTACAAGAAATACTTTTTGGACGGATGTGCAGGACAATATAGGAATTGTAAGAACTTCTTAAACCTTTGATACCAAAAAGAGGATTTTGAAATATCAGCAGAATTGAATTTAGTTGCAACAAGTCATGGAAAAGGACCATGTGATGGTTCAGGAGGTACAATTAAATGGTTAGTGTGTAAAGAAAGTTTACAGCATTGTTCAGAAGAAAAGAAAAACTCGGAACCAATTTTAACTCCTATGGAATTTTATAAATTTTGCGAAGAAAAAATTAAGAATATAAATTTTTCATATTCCAAATGTAGTGAATATAATCAAGAATTGGTACTCTTAAGCCATAGGCAAAAAAGGGGCCACCAGTTTCACTCGTTTATCCTTGTGTCGAAATTTTCCTTAAAGTTGAAACATTTTACTGCTTCTGAGTTATCGATAGTTAAAAGAGTTATCGCAACACTAAAAAAATGTTAAGTATTAATTTAGAAATTATATATAAAATGGAGTGGCTGTAAAAAAATAAAATTATTGTGTGTCATTATAAATTATTTAGGAATTCTGGATAACAGAAATAACAGAAATTTATCTGGGGATCTTTTTGTTAGTCGGTATTTTATTGAAATTGTAAATTTGGTTGGGTAGATATGAGTTAATAATTTATATTTTTTCAAATAAGTAATAGTTAAGGTTGATAATACCTTATATATTTACAAACACTTAAGGCCATTGTAGTATACTAAATCTATATAACTTGGATTTAAAAAATTATATAAATGAGTGTAAATTTGTCTCGCCACAATTTTAAATTAATTATCTTTTATAATATTGTACCCAAGTTTTGTACATTGCATTCTTAGTATTTAACTTATAGCGTTTGCCCAACTTTGAAAGTAGCCCCAAAACTTTTTTGAAATTAATAAATATGTTGACAGCCATTTTATGAAAGTTTGAGAAAAATTGAAGTATACAATGTTTAAAATTTTTAAGGTCAAAGATTTGACCTTGTAACTTCAAGGTCAAAGATACATTTTATTGGGTAAAAGTATAAAATATCGAATAATTAATGTGTAAATATCTATCCAATCACGTTTTAAAGTTGATCGATATCATTAAAAACACTAGAGAAATAGCTTTTTTAAAACATAGGTGCTGGCCTTGAGGCTTGACCTTTTGGAGCCTCTAACTCCTGATATGGAGGTTAAACAAGACTAAAATTTAATATTTTTGAGTGTCTATTCAAAATTAAACTATATGGAAAATTTCAAAAAATTGTAGATGGTACCGTAAAAAATGTCCCTTTTTTGATCGATTTGGCGTGGAATGAGTCATAACATAATGACCTAAAATAATAAAATGATCCCTCAACAAATAAAATAAAAACACACAACCGAAATCAAATGATACTACAGTATAATAGTTGAAGTTTATCAACTTAGGATTGTCTGTTGTTTATATAATCCAAAATGTCTAAAAGCTACATTGAACCATTCTTTGAAAAGGGTAATCACTCTTATATCGTCCCATAGATATTAATGTTGGTGTGAATAATGACTCCTCCCAATCGTTTCCCTTATCCCAATTCTGATGAATTTCATACCCGTGGGATTGCTTTTGTTATGATATTCTTAGCAAAAATAAAACTTGAGTCTTTAAGGTGTTAAACAAATACTTTATTTGACTACAGGTGCAGATGTTATATTGTCAAGGTATTTCGATGTCTTTAAAAAAAATAATATAGACATGTCCTAAAATGTTATTTTATAGTTTTCCCAACACACATAGTTTTGCAAAAGAAAGATTAACATTTTTATACATATAGTTTTAAACTTAAAAAAAACTAACTAATTTACAAAAGTTTTAATTAATAAAAAATATAAACAGTTAGCTGCTAATATACTTTGGTTACTTTCAGACTTTGATTTTTTTGAGTGGACTGATTCAGGTTTTGTGTTTCTTTCCAATCCATAATAGTAATAAAAAATTGACTGGATGTACAGACTCTTGTCTCTTTGGTATTTATAATAACATAAGCTTAATATTGATTCATTTAAGAGCCATCTAGAAGTAAAATGTATGTATGTAATTTTGTGCATTCATTTTTGATCTAAGAAATAATGGATGTAGTCATATTAATGAGCTCTCGTTGGCGTTTTGCATGTAGCATCGAGCGGCACTTCCATTAGAAAAAAAAATTAATTACATTAAATAAAATAAAGAATGGTTATGTTTAGCAACAAGTGTGGGTAGAAAAAGCTCAGTCAGGTAGCCCTCTAGAGACTTGAGTTGTTCCTTGGATCCTCAAGTCATGTTAAAAAACATCTCAAGCAGCAATTTATTATTTTTTAATTCTTTAAAAGAGAACATTGATGTATTGTCTAACTAGGTACGAGTGTGAAAAAACAGAACGGAAAACTTCTACGGGAGTTATCTACTATAATACTATATTAAACTTAATGTATATACGTCCCCTAATAAAAAGGCATAGGGTGTTTACTTAAAAAACAAAAATAGATACGGGATTTAAACATAAAGTTGTTCAGAATTCTGAGTTACACACCTAAGGCTAAGTTTAATTCTGATCAGATCAGATTCCTGGGGTGTGGAGGTCTCACAGTTTTTCAAGGCATGAACTACCGATTCGAAAATACACCAAAAAATGAATTATTGAATTAACGGAAAAGGGGAGAACATATATTGAGTACGAATTAAAAAAAAGGAATGAAGTAAGGAGAGAATTAACAAGTTAGTCTTCGTTATTAGTTTCATTATAGTGAACAAGGAATATACTTCTAATTATAATGAGCAAAGGGATGGAAGAACTTCAAATGCTGTCTATCGACAAGTTTTCTTTAATTTTGAAGTTATTTAAAGCATTAAGAAAATAATTCAAGCAGAAATATATAATACAGGTAACTTTTAGTATAAAAAGGAAAATAAAAAGTCGACCCTTAATTACTCTGGGCCATGTTGGGTACTACAGCTAGTTATAAATAAGACGCTACATGTATCAATTGTAGTACAAATTCAGAACAGATTTTGTTTTAAATGTGTCAGTCAGTATTACTTATGTACTGGTAAACCCAAGAACACTAGTCAGAAAATAAGACAATTTGAAATTCAATGTGAACAACTTTTTTTCCAAAATTTAAAAAATATAGGACTCCATATCTTAAAAATCAATCGTCCTACTACAATATAAGTAACAGGTTAAAATCTAAATGCAAACTAGATCTTAAAAAAATGCGTAGGTGAGCATGCAAAAAAAAAAAACCTTTTATGAAGTGATTTCGTGTATAACGTATAGAGATGTGAAATAGGTTATAATTCCGGGTATGGTTCATCCCATGTCCGGGAAAATGTCTTACAAATTATGATAGCTTTGAGAGACGATATATCTGCTGACAAAAATCACTATAAAATATACTTTACCTAATACGTTTAATTTTCAAAATATAAGGAGGGGAAATTGCCAGTATTTCAAGTTTTGTTTTGCATAATTAGTAATGATTCTAAACATCAATTGTGATAGATCTACAAATTAATGTTAGTTTCTTTTATCATGTCGTATTCTGAATTGAGTATTTCCATTGATAACTTTCCTTAATTGAGTTAAAGCCCTTAGTAACCCTAATAGAGAGGCATTAACATAGATTTATCATGCTTGAGTACAAATATTATGAAAAGTATGTATGTATATAAAAATAACTAAATTTATGTCTAATAATTTAGGAATGTATATATAATATTTGGTTTATCTTTTTATAAGCAATGGTTATTAACCATACATATATTTAAAAAAAAATCCCTTCTTTGCGTCATATACGCATTTGAAGCAAAATCATAGTCCATCTTTTACACATTTATATATATATTTTATTTATCACGACTGTCAAAACCATTAGCTCTCAATAATTCAAGCATTGATAAAAGAACTAAATATCCTCAAAGCTTTTTGTCTCATTAAATATGTATAATGTATATATATGTAAATATATTTATGATATGGTAGAATAAAACGGTTGTAGATCATTTTGCGTCATACATTTTCGCCTACAAGAGATTTTGCTGTATCACATATTTGCTGCCTTTTTATATAATAGGCTCAAACTTTACCTTTAGTACCTTGAGTTTTCTTAAAATCTAAACTAAGATCATGACTACAAATAAAATGGAACTAGTCCGTTTGTCCTTTTGATATAGATACATGATCTGGGATCCGTGACTCGTTACAAAACACTATTCCTAATTTATTTATTAGGTATTTTCATTTTTTCTTCTTCTGATCTATAGCTTAGATGAAGAAGTGAAGTTCGAACCTATGATATAAAAGTATAATAAAAAACTGGCGAATTTGTTATAAGGCAAAATGACCAGGTTTGTATAAAATCAACTTTTAACAAAAAATCAAGAAAATGAACAATTTCTAATTTTTTTACGCAGCATAGTTGCAATCAATTTTTGCTAGATGGCGCAAGAAAGAAAATACTATAATAAAAAAAAACACTTTTTTAATAGTTTTGTGATTGTTATACTTTGTATGGTTTAAGCCTGCGTCAAAGATGGTTACCAGCAAAGGGAAAATACTAAATATGTACCGATACCAAAATTTCTGCGGATTCTGATACCATTTCCAATTTCCTATTATATATAAAAAAATTTCATAAACTAAATATGAAATGACTTACTGTTTTTAATACATCACTTTATATTGATTAGGGGTATGCAAGAAAGTATACAAATTTATCAATCAGATTTATGATTATAATTATTTGGTAATCATTTTAAATAATTGTTTGAACTCGGTAGATCCAGATTATGATAAAAAGGCTCTTAAATATTGAATATGAGTGAGAATGGGAGATATTATGCCAATTTACTTCATAAAAAACATAACAACTCGTATTTCAGAGAGGAACATTAATTGAATCTCATGAAAAATGCGTTAGACTTGAGAGACTTGATGTTGGGGACAGCTGGTTCAAAGATTAATAGGATTATTTTTTCATATCATTCTGACCCCATAATGCAGTCAGTCTTAGAGAGCCAGATCAAATGAATTGAGAGAGGTTTTAACAGGGCTCCGATGTTGGAATTTATTGTTGTGTGATATTTGTGCATCCAATAGTTTTTTAATCTATTTTTGAACATTCCAGATATCCAGAAATTGCCTCTTTTTGAATAGACCTGGTGAAGACTGCGGAAACTATTTAGTAGTATTCAGTATTCTTTCGTTGATTTTCCTTTTGTTGAAAAGAGTAATTATCCTTGAACATAAAATGACAAACCACAACATGGGGGGGGGGGGGATTAAACTTTAATTTTATTCCGTCTTTTATCCAAAAAATTGTCACACGAAAGTCAAGCTATGCAATTTATTTTTTAAGTGCCAATGATCTTATTAAATATTTGCAGGCAAGTAATAAGGTGAATAATTATATCTGCCCACGTGAGATATTCTGTTTTTTATCTCAGAATCCCAAACTTGGATAGTAGCTCCTGGATCTACGCCATTGAGGTGATTCGGTATTGTATTTCTGATTCTCTGCGATACTATTCGACGTTGAGGAGAATCGTCCAACGGTATGAGCATTTTATGCAGAGATTAAAATTTTAAATTGAGGAATTTTTTCTTTTTAAAGACCAAACCTGAATTTGTTGAAGGTTTTAAAGGTCATTTTTTTTTTTCCTACTTACAATTAAAAAAAAAATAAACATGTAAAGAGGTGAATTTTGATATTCATGTATTTATTACAGGTCACTTCTAACATTTTAAAATATAAATTGAGAAAAATACATTTATTCGGGACCCCTACATGTAAAGCCCCTAGGTTTAAACATAAGTCTATAGTATGATTATTTTCTCATTTTATTGGTTGACCATTTTTAATAATTAAAATTAGAAAATAAGAGAATTCGTCGAAGTATACAAAATATGTAACTCATACTCAATTTTGATAAAAATTGTTCGAGCCTGCTATTGTGTTGACGGGGAAGATTTTTTCTTGTTCTGCTTATCATTTGTTTTAAAGATTAATGTTTTTGTCATCATCATTATTATTCAGACGAGGAGAAAGTAAGGAAGAAAAAAAAACACGCTAGAAATAATTACTTTTTCTCTCGAAAAAATAAAGGAAATATGTGTTCCGAAAAAACCTTGAAATCCCTTTTTTCTCTATTCTAACAAATATGTGTGTGTCCATCAAACAGCTGAGCTTATTTTTCAGTGTAAACATACAGGGTGACTCATACGGGTTTAAAATATTAAAAATGATAAAAAATCGGAAACGGTTGATCTGACAGAAATTTTACAGAAACAACAAAAGATCACTTTGCCAAATTATCTTTGAGGCCAAACTTTTTATGGAAACGATAAGGAAAATTATTTTAATTCCCACATACTATGACAAATCATCATCCTTGTCGCTTTTCTCATTTTTGAAGCACTATGGAATTTAATAAATGTACTGCAATAAATTCTCCATTCCAAAGTATGACATTGGATACACCTACAACAGCTGAAGATCAAGATTGTATAAGTCAACCTTACCGAGAAGCCCTCCGTTCCAGTTGCATAATTTCATGGTTTAATTGTGTCAGTAAGGGTCAAATGTGGTTAAATGGAGAAGAAAATACGAAATTACATATACTGGGTGCGACCTCTATTTTACAACTAATACAATTTTTTTTTATATTCTCCTAAACCTAATATCTGATATTCATATAACCAATGCATAATGTAAGCAAAATAGAAAAAAAGAGATATTTTCGAATTGACTTTGGTGTCAATATCTGCTTCGGTTCGACCTTTGAAAGAGGTACAGGTCTTGTATATATACTATATATGTATATAACTAATACTGATTCTATTTAATTATGAATAATTTTTTTTTGAATCTTTTCATATTGGTTTTTTCCTTCTTTGATATTACTATTTACAAACAATTTATTTAGTTTTTGAGCCGAAAATATAAGTCATATATTTCGTACCTTTGTTTTCATTGTATCATTTTAGTAAAATTTATATATATTTTTCTTTTTTTAATATGAGGAACAGCTGAACGGAGAGTTATTACATTATGTGTACAGATACAACCATATAATACAATTACGGCCCTAAACAAATTATGTTTATATCTTAATAATAGGGAAAAATAGTTTATTTTACCCTCGCCAGAAGAATTTTGAAATATTTATTCTTTTACAACAATTTTCTTAATAACATTATCATTCATCGATGTCACCCAATGATGTCATTATCAATCAATTCTAGCTGTATATAATATATAAGCATCCAATGTTTACAAGACAAATATTTTTTTTTAGTGTTCTTGTACATAAAATATACTTAAAGTCAGTCTTTACTGAAGGAATGAAATTGGTACACTGAAGTATTTTTCTTTAATATTGTTAATAATGATCCTTATGTACAACAATTTCAAATTTGAGAATGTTCTGCCCAAAATATGATAGAAACTTTCGAATTAGGTGCAAAAACCGTACAACTAATTTCTGCGTTGTCCAATTTTAAACATTAATAAAATCAATCAACTCAATTCATTATTAATGTATTTCCTTTAAGATAAATTTCAGTTCATTTTATCGTAAAATCAGTTATTTTTACGCCATTTATGTCCATTTTGTTTTTCTTCAAAGGCTCAAAAGCAAAACATCTTTAAAACTAGTGGGATAAAATAACATAGAACGACGGGGATCTTGCACTTATCTTTGTAGACTGCTGATATCAAAAACACAAAAAATGAGTCCATTTGTTTACAAAATTATTTTGAAATTTAAAGATAAGTTTTAATTAAATTTTAACTTTATATTTATCAAATAAGAGTAAATACATACTATGCTGGCCAACAAAAAAAAACATATTTGAGGCTTTTTAATGAATTTAGTTATAATGAAAGTAGTAACTTACTGTAAAACATCAAACAAATGAATACCAATATGTTCTTTGAACATTAGTGGGTAGAAAAATGATTTCACTCTCCGCTGAGGTAGCAGCAACTATTTTAGGAATAATTAAAAAGTATCACTCTGAAACTTCATATAGGCTTTGTTTTTACTTGCAAAATAAAATACATTTTTGGGGAAAGTCTACAGTCTGAATATTATATATTATTTTACGGCAAAGTCAAAATAGTATGAAAAATAATACGATTTTCGTTCTAGTATTAAAATTAAATATACAAGATGTAGCAATATAACCTCATTTTTCCATAAGGAAATAAAAAAAGCTTCATAAATCAGTATAGTTTTGTACCGTCTAACAAATTATTTCAGATAGGTGACTTTCTTCATTATTATGGACAATGGGGAGAATGAAGGTTTATGACACTTAATACAATGAACTTAGATCTTTTAATATCCGTTGATACCTTCATTCTTTTATTTTTTTTACTTGAAATAACTTTTCATTGAGAGGGTTTTAGATGGACAATTATTTTATACTAAAAGATGCTACATTTAATATGCAATTTGTATAATTAAATAGTTGTGTACGATTAACACTAATTTGAAATCATTGGATGACACCTAATCTAATGGAACCAAAGCTTTATAGATTCACTATCCGTGGAGTTATTGGCTTTCAAAGAATTTTCCAAATTTTAAATAAAGAAAATGAATTGAAAAATCGTATTGTGTACGATAAAAATATAAACAATTAACTGATTTTTGTAAAATGCACCAATACAAACTCAGGAGCTATATTGTATCTAATTAGTTTAATATTATATAATATTCTACCAGCTAATTTTTGGACAATATATATTATTGAAGGGAAACGCACGTTCTTCACGTTTGACGTTCACGCATGATATCAACAGTCTGTAATTCACAAGGCTATTTTGAAACCTCGCCTCTACAAAACATCCCATATATTTAAATTGATCTTTTATCAACTCATCGTGGGAGCTCTAATGATGGCAAAAAATAGTTAAAATACCATTTTAGGTAGAGTGACCGATATGAGAAGTAGCTCGGTACTCCATATTATGATAATACGAATGAATAAGTCAATTTTATTTTGTGAAAGAAAACAGGAGCAACAGACAATGTGTAATTTATCATTTATAATTAAAATCCTGTCATGATTGGAAAATGCATAAAAATATTAGTAGTGTATGATGTACCGTACTCATACATAGGTTATTTAATTATAAACTGCTTAAAGAAAATATTAATATTAAAACAAATATTGTATAGTTAACATAGGCTCCATTTTGGAAATGGGAAAAATGAAAATGATTATAATATTTAATACAAATATTCGGTCTACATTTTATTATATCCAATTAAATATTAATTCCAATACTAATTAGGGAAAATGTCGTACATGTTTTGATTACAGAAGTGATCCAAAGAGTATATTGTTAATTTAATACAACATAGCTATTTTATTTATTTTTCCATTTATTTAAAGATATTAATTAAATTATATATATATATATATTATACGTATATTTTTAAACAGAATAATATTTTTCTTGTATTTAAAAATATTATATTATTCAAGGAATACTTTATACAAGGACTGCGCACAATTTTCTCCCTTTTTTTATAACTAAGGTTTATTTTAATGCGGATTAGATTATTTTCAGAGAGGATTGATATAAAACAATGGTGTAATGAATTTCTTAACCCAACTATTTTTTTGAGTCAAATTGTCCCTTTTTTGATTTCGAATTTGATAAAATTTCGAATTATATAGATTTTATTTTTGTGAAGCTGGACATTTTTAGCTTATTTTTTGTATTTAAAATGCTCAACACAAAATGGATCATTTTAAACTTTATTCAATGCATTTCTGTTATACATAAGTCCCTAATAGTAAAAAAAAAAATGGTGTTACAGAAATAATATGATAGATTTGAAACTATCAAATGTAAATCAAAAAGAATAAAATTGAAAAACTCCCTTTAATGATATTTGAAGTAAGAAATTTCTTTAGACTTATATTTTATTCATGAAATACTACCTGGATCAATTTGACCCGAAGGGACACCAAAGTGTTCTAAAAGTTAAGGTATTGTAGCTTTTATGTCGTATTTGACTAATAGAAAATTGGAAAAGTAATCTTTAGTTGGTCAAAAAGGAAAGGATAGAAGAGTTCACAATCCATGTACAATAGAATATTCCTTATATTGTAACAATACTCACTTTATGAAATAATATTTAAATTGAATTATATGGTTAAATATTTCACATATAAGTTAAGATTATATAGGTTTACATATTATAGCAGTTCATAAAGAAATCAACCCTGATTATCTGTTTCCTCATATTCATCCTCCCCCTCGTCATTATCTTCCTCTAATCCTCCACTATTAAGGAGTCGAACAAGTTCAGGGTCTTCCATACAACCTCGTACAAATTCTTCACAAGTGAGCTCTCCATCCCCATTCACATCCAAGGCTCCAAATATGATTTTTGCTCGATCTCCAGCTTTTTCCTGTAAATGGTGATATATTAACTACAACTCGAATAATTATCCAAACTCGAAACATATAAGAGAAATTAAATTCAACCCTATAAGTATATCGCCCAATAAGTTAATGCAAGGTCAGAATTTTCAAGGAAAGTAACAGTGAAAAACTATTATCGTGTATCAAAGATATTCTACTATAGTAATAGTAAAAATGCCTTCTTGAGAGGGCTCTTAAATTAGGGATGTTTTTTAAAGTTCAATAATAAACCCCATACATAGAAACTATGCAACCCTATGCTTTTCTTATGTTGAGTAATTACAATCCTAGTCCAGTTATAAAAAGTTGTAGTCTTATATGAAAAACGGTCAACGTGGAAGATTTTGAGTTTTTGGTTAAAATTGAATTTTTTTTTATTCAAAGTGAGTAACTCACTATTTTTGCTATTGCTTTTTAAACAATAATTTTTTCCACATAACACCTCTGAATTAGATGTGTAATCTTTCAAAAACACATGCTTCTAGCACTTTATCAATGATATAATAGATTTGCAAGAATGGAAGGTCATAATTAAAAAATACCTATTTTTTATGTTTAATGAACCATTCATTACATACTTACTACTTGTTTTCATAAAGTTTTTGACTCAAAAATTGTCAAACTCCTAGAATCCAGGATTCAAAAAACTAATGTATCAAATTTGATATTTATGGTTTTAAAGGGTTAAGAATTTATATTCAAATAATAAGTATAACTATTATCTATAGGAAGGCCATGGAAAATCACATTTAGTTTAATGCTGGCAAAAAAAAGTATTAACTTTTCTGTTAATGGATTAGAAAACTAAATACATCGTAGATAAAAAATTAGGTATAATAATGTTGAAAAAATTTACTGATTGTAGTTAAAATTACTTTATATAAATAATCTATACTTTTATCTTAGTAAGTTAAATTTATTACAGGAATGAGCATTAGAGTCTTTATTAGAGGTTAATTATGTTTTAAATATATTTATGTCTGTTTACATGGTTGCTATAAATTTAGGTTCCCTTCATTTTTTGGTCCTTTTGAGGTTCCGTTAAGAAGCGCAAATTTGTTCCCTTCTCCTAGTTTGTAATAATTAAAGAGTCTCTACGGAAAGAAACAACAAACATATGACTGAGGAAAAAAAATATCATCTTTAACTCGGAATGTATTAAAATTGTCAACAGCACAATGTTAATCATTTGATTCCAAACATTGTTAGGGATATGATTGATTTTATAGAAAGGTGTTTGAATAAGTTACATGTTCATAAAATTAGGATTATCTCAACCATTTAATCTTCTCTTTCTTTGGAGACACTTTAATAATTATGAGCCCACATAGAATACCGGGATTTATCAAGGTGCGGGTTACAATAACATCAAACAATAAAGTTTCCGATTCGTACTCCTAATGGGGTTCAGATTAACATTAACTTGAACTTTCTCAAGACTAAGGTACTGTCATGGATCCTGGTTCACACTTTTCAGGAACTTTAATTTTGCTTTGAGCACCTGTCCACACTACCAAAAATGTTTTGATGTTATGTGCGGTCAATTTTGAGCATTCTTGTTGCTCTCCTGCTTTTCCCGATGACATCCCTTGCAATTTGTCACCATATATGATGGAAAAGAAGGTCGATATTCTTCCAAGTGTCAGCAAGGATAAGCTAATGATCCGCAGCAGTTGCTGATTATGATAATATTCTACAAGAAACTCTGATGGTATAGCTGTACTAATGTTTGTAAGAGGGTTAATGCTCTTTTCTGTACAAAAAATGACATATTCTGCACATTTTTTTATATTATTAGTATATATGTTATGGACATTAGATATTATATACACAGCTTTTTGTATCTTTTATTCCAGAGAGCTAATTGTAACAGCCAATTTTAATGGCACATTAATTTATAACTACCCTGTATACTCAGTATGATATTTTTATTTATACGAATATATATTTTCTTACCCGCGGCACACCTTCCATTTCATACAATGTTCCAATTATTTCAATCATCTCCGTTAGTTCAATTGATCCACTGTTATCTTTGTCATACATTTTAAACGCCCAACTATGGAAGAAAAGGGTTTGAAAATTGTAGGGTTCATAAATAACATTACAGTTTTATTTCTTTGTTATGAGTCAACAACATTTGCGAGATGAAAAGTTGAACAATGTGTAGGATACCTAGGCTTTAAATGAAGACTAGTTAATATAAAGTACATCTGTTTAAATATGCCTAACAATAACCAAACAAGTTCTTGGAAGTTACTACGGACATTATTTTTTTTTTTTTTTTTTTGCTAATATTTTGCAGTCATTTTTTCTTCTCTGGTAACATAAAAAACAAGGCAATAGATTGCAAAAATACATCAAGATCTCAATTAGTAATTAATATATACCCATTATAGGAAGGCTTAATCAAGCTCTAATTTATCTTGTTTTCGGCTTTTTTACAGTCCATTAACATTAATCTAACATTAACAAATATTTTCTAAACATTGGATTTTATCTGGAAACTACTTTTAGAAGAAAAAGTTCATATTACTTTATTATACTACTCATTAGCTATAAAGTTAACAGCGTAGTAACATTAAAAATTGAAAGATATGAGCACGTGGGAATACGTAAAAATCTATTACAATACGTCAAAAAATCTCTTGAATTATATAGAGTTCCCTTCTCTTTATTCTAATTTTGTCGTGATGTCCATCTTACTTGAAAGTAGGAACAGATTTAGACGTTGGGAAGCCACACAAAGACTTAGAAGTATAAATAATACTTTGAGATCAAGAGGGTGAAAATATTTTTGATACACAGTAAAATCAATATTTTGAGAAATTGAGACCTTCAAACCTTAAAAAATTGGTCTTCATGCACAATTTCAAAAAAATTTATTAGTGTTTTATTGTTATTTTATATTCTAATCACATAATTGATGTGTTTCCCCAAAATAATTAATATTTTTATAATTGAACTACATTTTAAAAGTTTTTGAAACATTTGATTTTTTTAATTGATAAATTATCTGGTTATGAATTATCTCAACGAACTTTGCTGTGATGAGATCTTCGATCATTTTAGTTTTTTTTAGTTAATAAAATATACAACAAGTATAAATGGATGGTTGTGATCTTTATAGGTAAAATTAGTATTTATTGTGAGATTGCTTTAATTTGAAATTAGTCATATACATGGAAAAACAGCCTTATAATTCTTTTTTTACTAAGGTTCTCAAATTGACTAACAATGACTCAAAGCAAAAAGGAGAACAAATACCAATCATATGTATTAAGGTTACATTTCTGATCACTTTTTTTTCTAGACAAAGGCTTTGAATAATATAAATCCTTCGAGACGGGTGTAAAACACTCATTTTTTGCTTCTATAAAAAAGGGAAAAATGATTTTTTTATCATGGTTTCGACAACAAGCCCAAGTTTTTCATGTTTTGAGAGTTCGATTCTTCAAAAACTATATTTTTACCTTTTCCTCTATTTTTATCCTTCCAAAATGCAATAAGTAGCTGAGGAATTAGTTTAAACTTTTATTCGATGATGTTTTAGAATACTTATTTTATTCTGTATCGATCGCCCTTGAATATTTAAAAAAAAAAAAAAAAATTCTTTCAAATAATGCAATGATGACAACGGTATTTTTTTTAAAAAAAAATATACCTATAAAAAGATTAGTTACCTAACTTAGTAAAATTATAATAATGTAACGATGCTTTGTTTTATAAATGTATTTCCCAATTTTTGAGCAATATAACTATATAGTTAGAATTTTACACACTTAATCTATTGTGTCCAAAAAGGTGCACACAAAATTTTGAATTGAAATAAAATACTCAACCACTAAGAAAATTTTGTTTCTTTGAATTTAGAAGGTATTTCATCTTTTTAATGAATAATTATATCGATTTGAAATTTTGCATTTAATTCATTTTTACTCCTCTGGTACTTTTCCTTCAAATCCTAATTTGAATACTTACCTAAGGGGTTTTCAACACCACAAGACAAAAGGTTTAATTAAGATTATAATAAAAAGATTTTCTTCTTACAAGATATTCCATGTCAATCTTTGCGTATCAATGAACACTCTTTGCGTATCGATGAACACTCTTTGCATTTTTCAACTTTTGTATATATATATTGTTCCATAAAAAAAAGTTTCTCAGATTATATTACCGAACTAATATGCACATCAGATTTGACTTAAATTTAATATTTTGGTTGATTTGTGATAAAAAAATAGGATATTATTGAAGTTAATGTAATTAATAATATTAAAAATTCGTTAGAATATTAAATATTTCCATTATGAAGAGGTTTTGTGGTCAAAACTGTATATGTGCATACTATTCTTCTTTTATCTAATAATCTTTTTCTGTTTAATTTCACCATTCAAGTTAAATCATATTGAACTCCTGAGAATGATTTTCCAGAAACTTTATTAGAAAAATTCAAAAAACTAAATAATTGATCATAACTTCTACAAATTTTGCAAAGACACCAGAGAAGGCTTTATCAATATAGAATAATGAAGAAAAATTAGTTATTTTTTTAAAGAGGAGTAAAAATATCTTGTGATTGAAATACCCCCAAAAGTTGCTGGACTAATAAATATTAGTTTTTAAAGTCAATATGAAACTTCTATTTGGACTTTAGTAGTGTTGGATTGGCGTAAAAAGACTGTAGTCCTATCAGTACAGTGCTAATAAAATTTGTCAGTCCAAGACCAGTGGTTATTGGTATTTTATGGTAACAAAAACAGCTGAAATGACGCAGTTACTAACTTTTAATGGACTACCTTGATTTCTCTATTAACTATGTAATTTTCGTTATTCAACATAACCTCCTTCAAGAGACAAGATGGAAGGTGTGTGACTTGACCTTTTTAAAATATTTTTTTAGATATCAATTATTATTTTCTACGTTTTACATCATTCAATCCTAGCTATGAGTGAAGAAATCTAGGACCGTAAAACTGAAGGACCAAAGTGTCGGTCCTTAGGAAGTTGAATTGTAATCAATTGTTGAAAAGGTCGGACCAATAAAAAAAAAGACAAATTTGGCAATCAATCCTAGAAGCGATCCAACACCAGTATTTATTTGTTTGTTTTTTAAGACCAATTTGTACCAATATTTAAATTCAATTTTTTTTTTTGTGGGACCGATCAAGACCGAATTTTTTCCATTATTCAAAAAATATAATGTTCTCAGTCTCGTCTAAGATTTCTTAACCTATCTCCAATAATAATAAATAAAGGTATGAATGGAATAATTAATAAAAAATATTCATTCAACCTTTGAAATATATATGTAGTACCTCTGTTTAATCATCACGATATAGGCCGATTTGCATTTCGCAAAGTTTGCTCATCCACTCACTTACATATTGTTTTTTTCTTTTTTTGTTTTTCACATCAAGTGTGTGGCTGAAACTACGTTATGAGAAAGGTATGAAAATTTTATGATAAAAAAAAAGGATTATGCTAATTTTTAAAACGTTATCTCTGACCTAGTTAAACTATTGTACTATGTAGACATATTTAATTCTGCATATGTGGTCTCTAAGAACATTCATTACATTATTTATATTTGCATAAATATAATAATATGTATAAGTCAGTCAATATCTAATATAATTTCATATTTTGCTTTATTTTTTTAAGGTATGTTTGAAGAAGAACTTCTACTGGGACTTTGGTGTTAAATAAAACGGCTCTTGTTGCGTTTATATACACATAAGAAGTGAAACAAGGAGAAAGAAGAATAGATTAGTTATTTTTAGTTGATTGTAGTTAAACTTACGCTAACTTTTCTTCCGGCGAACCGGACGCAGTCATGTCTGTTGCCATCATAAACTCCTAAAAATGAAAAAAAGAAAGATAAATAGTGTTTGAAAGGGAAGGCATGAAGAAAGTATATAATATTTACATATACAGTTTAAATAAGAATAGCAAATATACACACTCAAAATATTGCAACTTTTTTGGCAAAAACGTATGTGCAGTTTATTTATTTGTTAGTTGGATCGTGCGTGTGTTAGTGTCTATGTAGAAAACTAAAAAAAAGGAGGACATATTAACATATTTACTCTGTTGTTGCTATAAAAAAATTGGTAAGAATTACTTATCACTAGATATCTGAAAAGGGTCGAAATCCCGAGAGCGTAAATTTAAAATAAAAAAGAAATATACGAGGGTGTTCTGAAAAGTTTCCAACCTCAACGTGAAGATGGTATTACTAGTCACAATTATTTAGCATATGTTGACAGTTACTCAGCCATGTTTCAGCCATTTTGGACGCGCAATTGTTATTTAACAGTCGTTTCAGTGAGTTGATTGTTAGTGGTTTTGTGAAAATGGAAAAAATCGATTTCATTAAATGTTTTTTTTCAAGGTGTAACCTTAAAATAGATTCAAACAACAAAAGTCATATACAGGTTTGTTTTGTTAAAATTTGACGCGTCTAAGTCAATCCAATTCAGTTAAATTAAACCAAAAACCAAAAGGATCTTGCAAACAATTATTTTAGAGAGAAAAACGCCGAGTACTATTTTGACAGGTTACAGAGAAGGCAACATCACTGGAAGAATTGTGTAGAGTCACATGGAGACGATGTTGTAAAATTAAAAATCATTAACTATCTTTTGCATCTTTGTTAGGTTGGAAACTTTTCAGACAACCCTCATCAGTTGATTTAGGTTGAGATTGATTTTTTAGAGAGCATGAGGAGAAAGCGGGAGCAAGATTTTGGGTATTTATGAATCAAGACCCTTGTTAACATAAGCTGTTTATTATTATTGGGGGAGAAAATGAATTACTACTATAAGGAGGAGAACTTTCTTCATTTAAAACAACATATCATAATGGTTATATAAAATGTATGTAGATATATTAATAATTGATTAACCAGTGTCTTTCAACACACCAAAGATAAGTGCAAATTTTTCCTTCAAAACTAAATGACAACACAATGAAGAATGAACAACACAAATAAAGAAAACCTGCACCAACTTTTTTTGCTTTGTTGTATTTTTGTTTACAAAAAATCCCATCCCTATATAGAAAAAATATTAGTTATATTTTTTTATTATTCCTACTACTGTGAAAATTCAATCATACAAGCAAGTACGGAGCACTATAGGATATAAATACCTTTGGCAAAAGATTTTTATTTTAAGTAAGAGTCTTTAATTTAGAAGTAAATAAGTTTTGATTTCGCCATCACCGAGCACTATACATAAGTAACGTCCTTAATTATCATTCCCTGCCTTAAGATGGATTGTTATTTGTTTTGTCCCATTGGGTTTTGATTTAATTTAAATTAAAAATAATATATTGGAAATCATTTATATTATAAAAAATCTTTGTCATAAAAGTATTTTAATCTTATGATTAAAGTTGCAGATGAATTTTACAAAAATACACTATAAACAGTTGTCTAAATTGATAAAATTTTATGCACAAAAACAAAAATTGAGTCAAATAATCTTTTATAAGTCATATTTCACATTAAGATTTTATAATGTATTTATGAGTTTCTATCTAGGACACAGACAACTAAAATTATTCTTAAGTTCTATGTTTAACGATCGATCTATTGAAAAACTGCTACGCAATATGATAGGTCTACAATCTTAAGCAAAATAACGATGTTCTTACATTCCTAGGGGTATATAGTTCTTTTTTTAATATCATACCTTAAAATCAATTGTTCCATTTCCATCATTGTCGAATATGCGAAAAATTTGATCTACAAAGACCTGTGCGTTACCTGAAGGAAGAATGAGCGAGTACATATCAAGGATTTTAGTTTTTCCCAACGTTCCATCTGGGCAATCTGCCTGTCAATTTTATAAAGAGAAAATATTATAAGTAAAGTTATTTTTTATTATGGCCCTAAGAAGTAGGCCATTATTTACATATACATATATATATAAAAGGATGGTGCATAACTTTTTTATTTTTCCAAAATATTGGCAGAACATAGTTCGAGCAATATTAATCAATGTTTAGAATTTTGTAATTTATAAATTTTTTTAAATAATTGAATGGATAATTTTCGATTAAACTATAATATGCCATAAAGTTGACAAAAATACAAAAATAAAAACAACATAAATGTTGTTTTTTCAGATGAAAAAAAAAATTAAAATTAATTTAATATATTACATAGATAAAAGACAAAGCAAACTCTCTATAAGTAGTACAAAAATAATTTATTTTGATGAAATAAATATATTGAAACTTTGCTTTATTCATATAAAGTAGTTATTTTATAAAAAAATTACAGTTTTGATTTGTATTGGTTATTTTTAGGTAAGAACGCAACTTTTCAAATAGACAAAAACACTTAAAAACTTCAAATGTGATGTGTGCAATCTCTAAGCCAGTCATTTGCAACTACGACGTTATGAAGGTGATCAAGAAATATTTTTTTTTATATGCCAATAAATAATCTTAGACCCTAACATTTGGACAAATTTAGCTACAGTAATAAAAAGATTGGGGAATGGGAAAAGATAATTAGGCACTACTCTAAAAATTGATCAATACATATGGCTAAAACTTTTATGTCTACAATTTTGGAAAACATTTTATTCAAGATAATTAGAGACAATGTATATCAGAGTCATTGGCTCCATGAATAAAATATTTAAAAGCACGCAAAATTTTGTGATGTAATAAGAATCACCCACTATCAGACACTCCGCATAAAGATTAAGATAAATTAGATGTATCTTTTTTGTTCATGTTAGCCTGGTGTTTAGAAACAAATGACTAACACTCCTCATCTCTAAGTATCTTGGTCATGGTAATTGCCCATCCTTCGAAAACAATGAGAAGTAACGTGATTATGGTGTCATCAATATGTCACGTCATGTTGATAAAACGGACCCCCCTTTACTTATAAATAGGTTTAAGGAACAGATGCACATTACATAGCTTTATTATAAGACAATACGTCTCCTTTTTTGAAAGCCCTCCTTCCCCTAAGTTTTTGAACATTTGTGATCCACCCCCTTACCCTCTCTAAAGGAAAATGTATTGTCTCGAAGTATGGTGATTTCCCCAATGTGTTGAAAAAATAACAATTAAAGACTATTCTAATATATGTGTGCACAAATTCCAATTTTTTCGCCTTCAAATTCATTATTTAGTCTCACCATTGATCATTCTAATCACTAACTATACATTAATACTATCATTTTACTTTGATCTATTAGAAACACGTGGTATGTATTGATGTGTAATATATTTTGGATATTTGAAACTTATAATGTGTCACAGAATAATTATATTTGAGTTGTTTTTTTTAATAGTAAAAAATGACAGCATTAATATATCGATCATCCATGAAATATCCAATTATTGCATTATCCTCATCCCAATCACAGAAAATCCTTCATTTAAAATTATTCATCTCTTTTTTTGCTTGCAACTTGTACAATTTACTTGTACCAGTTACAATCTATGCCAAATTGCAACTGATACACAACATATATATACTATAAAAAGTAGATATATGCTATATAATCTAAGGATATTACATACTAATACTCCAAAGTATAGCGGGCATCGGTTATTATTTTAATTGCCCAAAGTATACCAAGGTTCATATAAGCAATATTATATATTGGTCTGGCAATAATTAAATAAATACTCCTGTATTGCGCTTTCTTTTCCTCTTTCGACAAGGATACTAAGATTTTTATTTTACATGCAAAAGCCTCATTTTCTCTTTATTTTTAAATAACATTTTCTCATTAGTAAGTCAAAAATATTGCATGCTATGTATATATGGGTAAATACTTTTTACGTTTTTTTACTACCTCATAGAGTTACTTTTGGGTGGAATTCCCTTACTTCAAAGATATTTTTACATGCTGCTGTCTTTAAAAGATATATTCAAAGTAAAAAAATCAGAATATAAAAGAGAGGTAATTTTTGTTTTTTTACAAAGTTTTTTTATCTTTTGTAAGTATATAGAAATAGGATTTGTAAGGGAACTCACACAAAAATACCCAAAAACAACAACACAATGGGAGAAAATCATCAGACTTATCTCTTATTTACTTATTCTTTATGAAAAGATAAATATGTAAAGAAGACGGATAATAGTTGTTGTTTTTGTTTGTTTTGTTTTTGGAGAAGTTACATAAAAAATAAATAAATAGTTTAACATTATAGGTTAAAATTAATTCCCTGAACTAAAGTCAGACATTCTGAAAACTTGATTTATATTATGTTAGTTAAAAGTCCCCTTTCATCAAAAAGTTCCTTCTATAAAATTCGACAGTAAATAAATAAACAGAACAAAGCCATAAAATAGCTGAAAAATAATTTATAAAAAAGAATGAGCAATAGTTACATAATATTTAAATAAAAAGATAAAACAATAATTGTTCTTTAGATCCGGAATAGCTTCTAAATTTTTTATAACTTTGTATTAAACAGCCCAAGAATTTTACTTTATATATTTTAGAGCAAGTATATACTTGTATTGTAAATATATAATTCAGGCCTGACTCAAATATTATTCTTTTGTAGCCCAACATAGTTTTGAAACTTTATTAGGATCATTTTTGTGCACTAGGGAAGTTCTGTTTACCCCGTTGCTTTAGTGAGTATTTAATATTATTTTTTTAAAGGAAATTTATAAATTTTAATTTATATTCTTTTTAAATTTCAAAATAACTTATTAGACAATTGACTAATTTACATTGCTTAAAAACAGCTGGCGAATAGGGGTTCTGTTTTTTCTTTGTTATAGTGTTACATACTAGCAGTTAAATGTTGTAATGGTCCCCGTAGTCAGTTGCATCAATTAAATATGATTTTGAACGGTAAGTTTTCAAATTAGGTTAAATAAGTTAAATCAAAAACAATTTAAAACTCACTAAATTATTATAAAAACATTGATTTGTTCAATGATTTACGTTAACTTAAGGTTGTTATAAACACAAGGTTCGAACATTATGTAATTGCAATTTGCAATTTAATGTACCATACCAACTGCTCGGCAAGACAGACATATTTTGACGTCATAGACTATAACATGAAAAATTAAATGATGAATAGTAACAAAAAAACCATAGTGAAAGTCAATTATCAGTCGGAAAAGCGTTATTGTATAAAATTGTATTTCTATTAACCTTGCTACGACCCATCAAAATTCGTTTTATTCGATATCTCCGGAAAAAAATGATTCATTTTTTCCATAAAATTGTCCAAGGTTATATAATTCTTTTAAATAAAGCTTTTTTTATGCTCAAAAGAGGGGCATGTTTCAACGGTCTCCAGTCCCCCCTACGAAGTTAAATGAGTTTTGTTTGTAAGTTTGAGTGAGAAGAGAATAGGTTAAAGATATAAAGAAATTTAAATTCACGCTCTGTCTGTTTGTCAGATATATATAAATATAATCCTAGATTCTTCTACCCAATAGTAAGTTTTTACATTTCTATATTTTTATAAATAAAAATATTCATATTCCAGATAATTTTACTCCACTAAAAATATAGCATGGTTTGGCACACACCTGACGACGTACCTATAAAAAATATTAAAATGCAAAACCTTTTCTTTTAAATCTTTCCTTAACAAGGGAATGACTGAAGAAGTATTTTAGTTCTTAAATTTACATTTTTAGTGTTGTAAATCCTAAGCATTTTTAAGTGTGCTGGTTTTTGTTGTTACTTGCTAGCTACCTCAATATTATTTATATATTCCGAGCCTGCTATTATTATCATTTAATTCGTCATGAGAGAACATCTATGTTTAAAGTATTCACAAGTGCGTGTGGCAATAAAAGATGAAGATGATTTGTTGGGGAGTTATAAGCATTGATGAAAATCGTTTATATTTTGTTCATGTTAAAAAAGAAACCAAAAATTAATATGGCAAACTCGACAATTTGAAGAATGCATTGGAAGAGATCAGCTTTGACAAGGGAAGAGGAGGATAAGGAAATAAAAAAGAACATTGGCAAAAATTACTCTGGTGTCGATTCCCAACTCTATGTTACTGTGAGTCCAACAAGGACTTACAACCATAACTCCACTAAAAATCCTAAAAGATTACTCTCTGTCTTTTATGAGCAAACACGAATGTTCAATCAGGTTTAGAATATTGTTTAATGTAGAATAAAAGGAAGTTAATTTCTTTGAAGTTAAAAATAATGATAAAGAAGGAAATGCCAATTCATTCTTTAGATTATCGATTCCAAAAAAAGGGGCATTTAACAAAAACACACGATTTACATCACTAGTTATAAGTGTAAGTCCCTGTTAGACTCACTGTAGAATGGAGCATTGATATCGCTGTAATTCCTGCGCATTTCATTTCTAGATACAAAGTGGTGTTTGTTTTTATTTCCTCCATCCCACAATTGCTGCCAGCTAATAGAATGAAACATTTTGACAGCTAAGCTGTTCTCCTCCAAAAAAATCTATAAAAAAATATCATGCACAAAAAGTCAATCTGTAAGCCACAAAAGTACATTTTCTGTTTTTCGACTCAAATGCAATTATTAGAGCTATACTTTAAGCTTTTTTTTAAATTGGAATGATACAAAATAGAAATGTGTCAGACCAATTCATTAGTTCTCAGATATAAAGTAATTTATGTGTGTCCGAAAACACAGCCAATAACTTTTCTAAAGAATTACCATTTTCTTCCTTAATGTTTACCCAACAATATTCGATCATTTTGTAATTAAGAAGAAATTTATCCTTTTTTGTATATGCTTAGAACATAAATAAAAACCCTGAATCTTTTTTGTTAAAATTATCAAACAATATTTTAGCCTTGCAAAAATATCCTCAATTTGATACAAAATATCGATTGCAATTGAATAAATAAAACAAGTTATCAATAGATTATTTTGCATTATGTAATATGTAGGTTAAATATTATTGCTATGTGCTTTCTCTATTGTATTTTGATTTCCAAGTTTTATTTTCCTAAAGAAATAAACGACTTTCTTAATAGCTCAGTGATATATTTAGTGTACAAGTAGGATTTAATTAATATTAAAAAAGAAAATCTCATAAATGAAAAATAAATTCGTACTTAAATTAAAAATATAGAGTTGAAAACTGAATTGTTTTTTAAATGAATTCACTCATTGTCAATAAGTATGCATATACAAACATATTTCAATCTAAATTTGGTTGAATAGAAGTAATTAGATATTTATCATTTTTATTGTTTCAGAAACGGTTCTGGTAACACTTTTTGGGTCCTACGGGCTTTTAAATAGCATTTTTAGCACTTTGACTGTACAAACTGATGGCTGGGGGTGTATTTTGGATATTATAAGAGTTTTTTCATGCTTCGGCATCGGTTGTGAAATAATTTAACCTGCTTCAGGGGTAACAACCCACAACCCGTGGGGAGATGTGTATTTTAGCATATTTGAAGGGGTAGCAGAGTTTAAACTGTATTTCGGTCCAGCACTTAGTATGTATAACCTGAGCGCCGGGATGTATTTTGGATATTAGAAAGGTTTTTTGATGCTCAGGGATGCAAAACTGATAAATTTAGCTATACTTGGTCCAGCAGTTCGTCTGCACAATCCGAGAATGGGGATGTATTATAGCATATTGGAGGGTGTTTTTGTTTTTTTTGTGCTTGGAAATGGAGCAATGGTTCAGTTTAATTTGTCCTGAAGGCCGGTACTTCACCTATACAACCTGAGGGCCGTGGTGTAATTTGTATATTAGGAGCATTCCTTAGTGCTCAGGGAAGGGATTTCTGATAAATTTAACTTGCTTCAAGTCCAGCACTTCACCTACACAGCCCGTGGTTAGGGATGTACTATAGAATATTAGAAGGATTCTGTGGTGCCTAGAAACACGGCAGAAGTAGATTTCAAGCTATATTTTGTGACACTACTTCAGCTGTACAACCTGAGGGTGGGATATATTTTGGGATATTGGGAGTGTTTCTAGATGTTCAGGGAAGCGGTGGCGGAGATATTTAATTTTACTTTGGCACATCAATTCACCTGCACAACCCGTGGACCCGTCTTATAGAATATTTGAAGGAATTCCTTGATGTCTAGAAACACTACATCTCAAGATTTTATCCTGTATTTTGTCCCAGTACGTCACCATTACAGCCTGAGAGCTGTAGTGTATTTTGGAATATAAGGAGGATTCCTTGATGCTCAAGACTGCAAGTTCGGTGATTGACCCAGAAATAGTAACTACTTCCTCATGGTATGAAAGAAGAGTGCCTATAATATATTTGCATACTCATACTAAAACTATCTAAATGAGAATAATTATTAAAATTTTACGGTTCTTATTTTTTGTTTCATCATTGGCAATAGAGTTCTTAATTTATTTTCATTACTAAATGTACTGGGTAACAACAGGCAAATATCCAGTATTTACTCAATTTAAAGTGTCATACTAACTTAAATTAAGATATAGTTATGATTAATGAGGTGTTTTTTTTGACAGATAAAAAATTTAGATGTATTTTGGTATGCTCAGCCATTTTCTACAATTGAAATAGATGGAAAGAAAATTATCAATTTAGGGGAGAATTCTTTAAAAAAACTGCCTTGGACCGCCTTAACTGTCGTTCTTTGGAATTTTACCTCCAAACAGTCAATTTTTTACATATTAAGACCATTACATTTGTATGTATTGGAAAAATATTCTTAGTTTCATTATAATACAATAAAAAAACGATTATATTTTATTTTTACATGGTAATATAATTTAAAATGTGCACGGAAAATTGCCCTAGAGAAAATTGCCATATGGAAAATTTCCTGTCATGTACTAAAAAAATCACAATACCTAAGCCCAAAATCCCCAAAGAGACTTCACAAAGCATTTACGCCCTTCCAAATAATTCTAAATTAATCCCAATCCCATGGGTTATTTATCACAACGGTAGGTACACCGTGCAGGTTAAAGATCACCATCTCTGCTTCACAATGAATATATATCCCTCTCAAAGATCTAAAATAAATCTTAAGCCCAGGTTGATTAAGAATACGGCAAGGGAACCAAGTAGGATAAAAATCACCGCTAATATATCTAAAATTATTTAGGTCCCCATTAAATACCTCAAAACAACAAAGGGCCAATAGGTTGATAAAGGCTATAACAAATACAACAAGCAGATAGAATCAATTAATCCTATTATATAACGGAATAATTAAAACAGAAACATGCCATCAATGACGTCAGAGGGATTGATTTTTACGTTTTATAAGGATTGGCAAGTGGGACTTGACTGGATGGGACTGGACCACGATTCTTGGTCCTAAACAAGGACTAACACAATAATTTTTACAATGTATGTTCATAGGAATAGAAAGAAACCCAAATAATGCGAAATATTATTCTATCTTAGCTTAATTTAATACGTTGTAATACCTTTATAAACATATTTACTTTGTAAGCAAAAGATTTTAACTAGGTATAATTTGATCTTATTTTTCATGATATACTCAAATATAATTTGCAAAAAAAAATAGATAAATAAATAAATGAATGACCTTTAAAAAGAAAGAGTGCACGGGTTATTTTATGATAAAATAAGTATACAATGTTGAGATTTTTGAGTGAAAGCAGGCTATTTATAGAGCAACTTTCAAGTTATGTAAGTCTACAAAAGTATAAACTACAGATATATTTGCAATTGATATAACTCATAAACTATGTAGGAACTGCACCTTGTAAATTTCTGTTTTAGTTTATGTATTAACACTCACCTTTATTTCTATAACGTCATTAAAAACATTCTCAAACAATTTTAAAATAATTCAAATATTCATGGTGTTATTATATTAGCTTTGATGGAAATTATTTCATTGTTGGGTTTACTCGTTTGTGATTTTGTAAGTAAATCTAAACATTTTTTTAAATTGCTGTAATGAATTTAGCAAAGGGAAAATGCGCACATTCAGCTCACATACTCTTGCTTCAAGTAAGAGCGAGGGGGAAAAAATATCAATAGGTTGATTAAGGAATATTTTATATCTATTCTGCAATGTGTCAACTGATTATTTTGTATGTGTATTTTGAATTCTCCTTGCAAGCTTACAATTGTGTGAAATCTCCCTTCTTTAGTTATCATTATAATTTCATTATTGAGAATATAATATTTCATTTATGTATACATAGAATAACCCTGATTGACATTCGAGTAATCCCATATACCTATAAATATGTCTTTACTAGATATAGTTATATTTTCGCTTATTTCCTCATTTTTATAGCGAGTCGAGAGGCTATTAATAGGCTTGTACTTGAATAAAAATAACATACCCGAAAACCCTTATACCATTCACGAATCTCGGATTCATCATATTTGGTATTTTGAACTAAATAGTCAATATCCTCTTGCTTTAAAGCTTTGATAGACTCTTTATTCTGTCGATGCCGTCTGGAATTTCGATATCGAGGACCACGTGATCCACTTCTTGAAGACATATTATTCTGAAATTAAAAAATAATATTATTAAAAATCGTAATTTTCATGAAGAGAAAAAGTAAAGTTTTTTGAATTATAATTGGAAGAGTTACAAATTTTATTGAAATATGTGTGCACATCTGCAATAGCTATCTGGTTCCTTTGTTTCATTCAATGACGTAGTCCTTATGGACAAGAAATAATAATATGCAAATTTTTCTTCCTTTTCTAAAATTCATCTTGTTAGTTCAGTTTAAAAGGTGCAATGGAGTTACATAGCTCAATAGATAGAGCATTTGGGATGAATTATTCGCTTATTTCAATGTGTGTTGGTCGCTCCTCAAGAAGGAAATATACTTTTTGTATAAGGACTTCAAAAACAATGCCTAGGCCAGATGAAGTAATTGTCATACAATAACGTTGATTTATACATAATCAGTACATGTCTATTTCACCAATTAAAGGAACTTAAATATATATATTTATCTACTTGGTTTTTTATAGCCAAGCTAATGGTTATCCCATTCTATGTAGATAGTTTGTGATGACGTCATATTTATTACAGACTAGGAGCTACTTTAGTACTCTCAATAGTTATTACAATATTTATTTATGTCATGTTTGACTTTGATTTACTACTTCGATTACATAAATATCGATAAGTGTTTTGCTGAATCATTTTTGCATTGACTAAGTAACTGAATACATAGATGGATTAAAGAACTAAGTCTAAAAATAAGTTGTAATTTGTATGAAATAGTATTCAATTTGTGTACGTATGAACTATAATTGGCAAATTGAAAAATTAATTCAATTTTTTCTTTCATCCTTGGATAGCTATACTTTATATATATAATCTAATCTAGAGAATAAATAAGATATATAAGCTTTAAGTATATTTAATAGTCAAGCTGGAAGCTATAATAATATTTTGTTAGACAAAATTCAATATTTATGTTTAAGAAAGTTGTTCATTAATCAAACTTAATTATCTTCATTCCTATAGGTAAATATTAATAAATGAATATACTTTTTTTAAACGATTCCATCTGTGCATTTCTATATAATCCATCAATTTTTTTTCTAGTTATATTTTTTATTATTCCGAACCAAGGCAGAGTAGACTATATATATATATATATAAAAGAAATAGCCATTTGACTTATTTTTAAATGTTTTTTTTATTGTGGAGAATTAGTCAATGTTTAAACATTGGGTGCATCGCATTTGAATTTGTAACTTTTTCTAAAACAATTAAATTACTTCACGGAAAATAGTCTACAAAAGTAAAAATACTGCAATTTATAAGAAATAACTATTTTTGATCCAATCTTTTATAAAAATTCAAAAATTCCAATAAAATGAACGTTTATATATATATATATAAAATAAAAATAAACGTTAATGTTGTATCACGAATAGCGAGCTTTTTATTTATACAGTATTATTTATATAACAGTGAAAATTTATTTTAAATATATCCTGCAGACATTCTTTATATAATAGTGTATAGTTTTTAACCTTAATTGTACTTTTCGTTGTGGAGTACCGCCCAAGAAAATACTAAAATAAACTCTATAATCACCTCAAAACTATTCATAACTCTATGTCCTGAATAGTTACTATAGTTGCTATTCCTAGCAAGACTAGAATTAGTACTAAAATTTAATTTTTCCTCAAAAAAAAAAAGAGTTGAAATCTCTTGTTATACTAAAATGACTAAAATGTGCGCGTTTTACGCGGTACATAAATATATTTTTATCATTTTTGAATTAGTAATAACTGTTTTACTGGAAAGCTTTATTAATACTTAAAAAAGAGTTCAAAAAAAATCATCCATAGAGTTGTACATACTTGCAATAGTCACATGGAATTTTTATTCCCATGTTAGGGGAATATAAAAGGAGTGATTGGTTGAGAAAAAAAAAAGAGTCAACGTCATTTTTTACTCTATCCTTTTGGAAGGGAAAGAAACAAAACAAGCTACACTGCATGTGTGATCATTCCATATATAAAGAATTCCATATTTCATCTAAATTAGGGTTCAGGTATTTTATTTAACATTATCCAAAAGAACATGTAGTAAAATTAATATTCCCAAATTAGTTGCATGATGTTTAGTTATTGATTCATTTATCATTAAGAAGTAAAAGTCTTATTTTATGGCATGGAAATAACATCCACTCCAAATACTCCAAAAAAAAATCTAAATTTCATGTTATTTGGGGTAATTTACACCTGTTCCAATACCACTGATCGAAGGCTTTATCCAAACGGAAACGTTTTCCGCACAAACGTAAAATATTGATCCGTTTTGCGCTTGCACCCACACGAAGCAGCACATGAAGTCACCAAAAACGATATATATATTTTTTTTTTGAAACCACTCTCTAAAGTCGAAAAATCTGAGAACACCGTTTAGGCGTACAATAACTTTAACATCTGCACGTAAAAATGAGGAGAAGGAATTATTTTTTATAGACTGAATGCTTAATCTTCCCGTCCCTAAAATGTATTAAATTAATTCCCTTTAAATACATCTACATTCATAACCGGCTCGAACTAAGCAGCTTTCTTCCTTTTTGAATTTGAATAAAAGAAATTCGGCAGCATTTTGAAAATAGCATCCTTATCTATTATAATTTGCTTTATTTTGACTTACAAGTATTTATTATTTTCAAATAAAAATCATAAAATCAGACATGATATTACTTATAAAAAAAAGAAGTTTTTGTGACTATGTCCTCCACCATTTCTTTAAAAAAAACACACACAAACAAATATAAGTACCATTCTAATAAACAAATTTGACAATACACTACCTATATTTCCTTTTCCCATTTTAAAAGTAGAGAAATACAAGTTGAAATTAATATTTTACAACTTTTTGTCAAATCGTATAAATATAAACTAACAATAAATTGTTCGTTTGGTTTGTTTTTATGTCAATAATATCGAGCCATTTAGTTGATTGTTTAATATTATTTGTATACATACATATTCTATATTATAGGAATGTGAGTACATGTGGTTTTTTTTACATTGAAAGATGAAGAGATTTAAATTTCATATATAGATATATATACATTATACATGTAGGTTTTATGAAAATGTATATTTGTATTGAGAGGCCCTTTTGACTATAAAATACATATATTGCTTTCTTTATTTTGAACATAGGCTTACACATACTGTAAATAAAAGCTGGGGATCCAAAGTTTGCAGTAATATTTAATTACAATTGTCCAAGTTATTGCTTATTATGAGGTTTTATTACACAATCAAACGATAGCTGAAACAAAAATAAAGCAGTTTTGTTTTTATACCCTCTCTTATCCTGTAAAAATGTCGGGGCAACAACAAAAAGACAAACGCTTGTTTCAGTGCCGAGAAAGCTGGAGAGACTGTTGACATCTCCATTCCGACTGGCTACAACATTAAGAAGTCCATTACAGCCCCACACAGCCAAGATGAAACATAACCTCTGAAGCCACAATATAGATGAATTTTGTTCTGCCTCCATTTGGCCCACCTCCAGTCTGACATCAACCCCCTGGACTTAACAGTTTAAAGCGTCTTGAAGTAGAATGTCTCCTGTACCTCCCATCCAAATTTGAATTAGCTCAATCTACCATCATGTCACTTTGGTACGTCATGGACGCGGTCTTTCTCCATTAGCAGATCTGTTCGCTGGCGTATCAAGGCTGTTATTGCTTTTTAAGGAGGACATATTGAATAAAAAATATAGCTAATAAAATGATGTAGCTCAATTGCCAACGCACTTAGGAAAAATTATTCTCTTGAACTCAATATGCGTAGGTTTGCGTCTCAGCCGTTCCTAGAGAAGGAAATATACTTCGTGTATATGGACACTAAAGACAATTCCTAGGTAAAGTAAATGTATTACTATGATGTTTACTTATACTTAATCAATGCAACTCCATCAGACCCAATTAAAGGAAAAAGAAAGAAAGTTTTGTTCTTGCACTCTGTAAAGAGCAAATTCATCCTTCAACGCCATTATAAGTTAAGTTATTTATTCACCCCCTCCCCTATTTTCTAAGTCTATTTTTCTCACAATTGTCATAAACGACTGTTTAAACTATACTAGGGGATATTCGCAACATATAAACTGTTACAACAGTCCTAACGACCTTTACTGGTGACCATGTTAATTGCAACATTGAACTTTTGTATTCAATATGTGCTGGTGTCTCAGAATGATCTTAAAAAATATAGTTTGATCCCCTGTTGGCAAAATTTTGCTCATATCTCCACTACATAAGTTACTGCACTACTCGCCATTTTGAATTGTTAAAACAACTAAATAGATTATTATGCTAATAAAAACAATAATTTATTTAGTTTCAAACATGTTATTCAATATTTTTTTTAAATTTAAATTCAGGGAAAAAACAAAAAATATTTGCTGTTATAGAATTAATTTACATCTTTTATAAGCTGATGATATATTTACATTATACAAATAAACTGCTTTTTAATCGGTTTGATATAATGAATATTAAATTAAATTCAAAAGCGTTTCATTTCATAATTTATTATGGAAATAATGTCCCATTAAAAAAGCAAAATGCAATACATTAATTTTTATATCCTTGTTATTTTTGTTAAATTTGGTGATAAGCTATTTTTGTATTTTAATAAATTTTTTAAATATATATAAACACATTTCAAATACATACATTTGAAGAAAAAAATAACTATTGAATATCTTTTCGATTTTTTATGGAGAATCATCGAAATCAATTGATACATATGTTATTTCCTTTCCTTCTCACCATCTCTCTCTTTCAATTTCTTCATAAGTATCTAATTATTTATAACTCTCCGTTTTTGAACAGCGTAATATATATAAACCGATTGGTGAACTTAGTATAATGGAAATCCCAAAAATAAAATATGTTTAATAACTTGATAAATAGTTGAACAATTAAAGTAACGGCTGCAGTTAAATTTGCATTATTTTATACCCAGCCCATCCATTTTGCACGCGTGAATATTAATTAAAAATGCTAAAATTACTTTTATAAGTATAAAAACTCACAAGGATAAATTGAAGAATTAAATCATACAAGTTAATCTGAGTATCACAATATTGCTCTGACAGCTAAATTTTATGGGCATTTTGTTATGAAAATTCAGATGAAATTGTTTTATAAAATACTAATTTTTCAATTTGCATTTAAAGTTATATATCTGTCAAGAAATAAATCAGATATGAATAGTTTTGTATTTTACTTTAGAAAAACTGCATGTTTTACTACAAAAAAGGTTGAATCGCTCTGTTTAAGTATAAGCCCATCATAAGTTATAAAGGTAAAACTTTTTATTTTAAGTATGATGAACCAGAAAATGATGTTTTCTCATGATGATATTTACGGGTAACTATTGGTGATAAAAATAAATTGAAAAAATAATAGAGGCTTATGCTGTCTTTATAGACTTTTTTTGTGAATTAAATATATGCACAGGGAATTAGTGTTGTGTCGACACATTTATTTTTGAAACTGAACTTCATCCAATCTATTTACTTTCCCAGCGCTGATGTTCCTAAGTAATTTTGTAATTAAGTGAAATTTTTAATGAGGTTCTTTTAATTCCTACAGAGACAAACTAAACTTAATATAACACAGTTTCTGTAACAAATGGTACAATCTCACAGTTAATAAAAAAAACATTACCTTATTAGCACTCATAAATCAAATTAAATTCGTCCCAATGGTATGTATATGAAAAGTAGGTAAATAAAAGCAAAGTGTGTATGTCTGTTGAAACTTCACTTTCAAGTATGTGTTGAGTATTTTCTAACTTCGTGACTACTTCATTAGTAAAATAAAAATATAGCAAGGAGTGTGTGTAGCTAAAGCTTAGCCATATAACTCCAGAGAACGGTAAAATGACTGCATGCATCCTTTTTCCAAATCAGTCTTTTTTTTTCTTTTTTTTATACGATAATAAATTAAAGTCAAATGAGCCTTGAATATATTTTGTTTGTATAATATGTAATTATTAAACTAAAAATTGCGGTAAAGATTGGTTTTCTTCATATTTTTTTATTACAAATTTTTATCTTTATAATTACTTTTAGAATAAATTATTATTAGATAAAAAACGCCTTACTGAATATAGATATCGTTTAATATGTTTATTTTCAAAGAATTACTAACTAAAAATTTATTTAAATAAGGCATGTACCAATACACTGGAATTGGTATTTTTTGAAGTATCAGAATTGGCTCAATAATGCCGATTTCACTTATAATTATACACAATTATTGATATGGATAGTATTACATATTTGAGCTTATTTTTGGAGACAAAAGTACGGTTACAAATCAATAAAATAGCTAAGCTGGACAACGTCGTCCGAAAATTTCAAAAAAAGAAAAACGGGGGGATAATTAAATAGAAAGATTAAACAAATTTGCAGGTTTGTGCAGGAAATTTAGTAGAAGGTAGCACATTTTCAGTGCCCCTAAATTTAAATGGAATTGAATATGAGTCGTTCAAAAAGTCTGCAACAGTAAGAGTTGGGTTGAACGGTTTACTATAAAACCATTAAATAAATTTTTCACTAAATATTTCTTTTTTTGTTTGTTTGTTTAATAATATTCTTTATTACAAAAAGTAAGTCGAGTCCATATTTTCTGTTGTTAGTTTGAGTTATTGGTATACCTTTTGGTTTCTTTAAAAAAGACTTGAGCACTGGTACATACATATTTCAATTTCTACTGCAACCATATAAAACTTAGTTAGGAACTGGAGACAGTTCAAGACCATTTGATGTCATGTGGGCTGAACCAGTTACATAATAAAAAATAGTCCTTTTTTAGTGTCCCAAGTATTTTTTGTTACCATTGAGGCAGTTGAAATTAGATAAGAAACGCTAATGCCTTTTGTTTTTGTTGATGTTTAATAACTCCGAGCAATGCCTGATACTCCTGCTATCAATTAATTAATGGACAATCTACTGTGTATATATCCCCCTAATATATAAACTCTACTCAAGTCGATATAACCCAAATATAACTTTTTTTTCAGTTGCTCTAGCTAATCTATTTAACGATTCCATGATCAAAGACCTGCCACATATTTTCATTTATTGCTGATGTTTTTGCCTTCTCTTGCCCTTTGAGAAATAGTAATATCAAACGAAATGAATACTAAATATTGCAGTTTTGAAACTCTTTCAATGTATGTATATGTGTAAGCCTTCATTATTTTTCAATTGATATGTAAACATATCCTTTTCCCTGCCTTATCGTTGTTATCAAAGCTTTTTGATTCTATTAAGTAGAAACTTTTTTTAGTCACTAAACATGATGAATTATATTTATGCACGATATCATAAATATGTACAGTACATATGTATTAATATATATATTTTGATGAAAGATTTTTGTATATCAATTTATTCATCAATCCATAGTTACATACAATTATAGTTATACTAAAATCCCCAATCGCTAATAATGATTAGGGATAACTACATAGAGTTGTAAATCTTAAGCATTTACTCATGTAATAAATTTAAAGGTGTTAGCAGTATGGAAAATTCATCCTTCAAATATGATAATTCATGAGAAAGGAACATTAACGGCTTATAAAAAACATAGAGTAACAAAGACTATTTGTTGCGCAGTTAAGAACTTTATGTCCTATAAGGACATATTGTATAGGTATTTAAGAATTTGTATTTCTTTGTAGAGTTCTAAAAAAATTAACTAAAACATGTGGACACTTGAATAGTATTTTTTTTTTCATTAGCTGTTATATTTATAATTAGTAATTGAGACGAGAACATGATTGCATGTGCTGATGAAGGACAGAGAGAAGCACTGAATAATGGTAAAGGGAGTTACAAGTGTAGGTCCATGTTGAACTCAGAGTAGAATTGAGGGACTATGTTCTTGTTTAGATACAAAGAAGGATTTGTGTTTATTTCGGTCTCTCTTTTAGCAGTTAGTACTGATGCAATAAAACGTCATGACAGATAAGCTTTTTCCTCCCAAACATCCTTCACATTGTAAAATTTAGCATGTCTATGTTTGGTTTCTTTTTCAGTATGTGTATGTCCTTGTTATACTCACAATATAATTCAGGATCAAAATCCGAATATTTCATGACCAAGTCCTTGCAAGATACGGAGTAGTAAATACACAAGAAGAAAAGAGGCCACACTAAAAAAATTACCAGCTTGAATACTGATAGTTATAAAATTGTATTTTTGTACATCGTTTGACTCGTGTTATTGTAAAAGATGGGATTGTAGATCAATATTACAATATATGTCCAATCTCTCGTCATTTTTATCGATGTTGTGTGAATGAGTGAACTTATTTGCTAAATATGTTTTGTTGATTAATCATTTTTTTCATCTACATTTCGTTTTTTTTGCTTTTTGGTGCTTGTGTTTAGTTCCTTCCTCTAATAGCTGCTTGTAGCTAATCTAATAAAATGTCATGACAGCTAATCTTCTCTGTTTCTAAACATTCTTCAAATTTTGAGGGCTACCTTGTCAATTTTCGTCCCTTGTTTTTTTACCATACTGACAATGCTTAAGATTTATAACGTAAGGGATAACTACATACAACAACTACAAACATTCATTTACCTTTTTTTAAATTATGAACCTTTGGTTAATGATATTGAGTGGAAGACTTCAGTTCTGAAGTTTTTTCTGGAAAAAAATATAAATTTAAAAGGTTGGTTAAATCATGAGATCCGAAATTATTTCTTTTTGTGTGTTCGAGAAAAATTTATAAGGTAAACTTTCCTAGAAAATAAAAATCATTTATAGTTACAGTTAAGATGATTCCTCCTAATTTACAATTAAACATTTTATACATGTAAGGGCTAGAATAACGCATATCAAATGAAATAAAATAGAAAGCAAAAATAGCTTTCTAAATATATCTATATCAAACTACCATTTTAATTATTTCAGTAGACTAGTGCCAGAATGATCATTAGATTTTTTTTCAATGAAAACTTTTTTTTTTAAATATATATGTAATCATTGCAATGATATAAAGTAATTACATTTGTATCTGACAAATTAAACATTTTAAAATTAAAATAAAATGATAATCTCGAAAGTTATTCATATGTATGTGCAATATACATATGTTGCCCAAAAGAAAGTTTAAATAGTTTTTCTCAAAATAGAGTCTAGATTACATATGTATTGTTTGACAAATAATCTTTTATTGTTAAAGGAACCTATTGGAGGCACCACAAATTGCAATTAAAATTCCAAAAATTCATCCTCACATAGAAAGTACTATAAATTGATAGATTTTAATTTTAAGGACAAAAGGGATCGAATACAGGCTATTAAATTAAATGAGGATTTTAAGCTAGAAATAACATTCTTAAGGTTTTTGACACATTCCAGAAACTTGAATACAAAGCTTATAATTGACCAAAAATAGTGAATAAAATATAACATTTAAAAAAATATATTTTTTAAAAATAATGATAGTGGTAGTATTTCCCAAAAGATGCCTTTAGTAATGTGTATCTTGCATGACATAAGTGCAATAAGTACTAGTTTGCGTTAAAAAGATAAGATTTTGTACAGTTTTGAGATTGTTTGAGTTAGTATTGTTTGAGGCATGTAAAAGATGGACACCCACAAAGAGAAAATATGCTATCTTTTACATTTTTCCTTTGATAAAGATGAAAACGCAAGCCAGGTGGCTCAAAATATGAAAAGTCTCTATAGTCCTAATACTGCAACAACCAATTTCACGGGATATGGGTTACGTAGATTCCGTTCTGTAATTTCAATAAGAATGGTATACCCCCTTCTGGAAGAGCAATTGTCGAAAAAGTGAATAAAATAATGGAAATCGTCGAGTCTCACCGTCATGTATGTTATGTACTGCTTTGATTGCTCAGGATATAAAAAATAATTAATAAGAAAAGTTAAAGGAAACTAAAAAATATCTATTAAAATCAGAAAGTTCTTTTTTTTTTACGTGTTATATATTTTGTTAAAAATTATCTTACATCCACATAAAGCCTCATATATGTTCATTAATGAAAATATTTATAAATTTAGAAGATGCCATCAAATATATATCATTGTATATATATTAAAACAAAAAAATCGTGAATTTTGTTACAATTCTAATTCATGTTTCTTTGGTAATTTTAATCATATTTTTTCCAAATAAAAGAGAAAGAGGGACTAAATTCCACATAATTCTGACATTTTTTTTCTCTAACGTCAATCCAAAATGTTTTGAGTGACATTTAGGATACTAAGCTATTGTATTTATAAATAAATACAAAATATAAATTATTTGTAATATATCAGACCTTTTTTGTAGAGGAAAAAAAATACAATTGGTTATGGTTTGACAGACCAAAGTACATTTTATAACAAATATCTCATTCTTACATTGCTTGTCTATTGCGCAATATTTCTCACATTTGAAGAAAATATTGCTTATTTAATAATTTATTATTTATAAGTATAAAAATTCGGATTTCTAGAAGGTTCATTAAAGTAAATGATGGATGCTGTACGTTAAAAATGTTTTAATTTATTTTAATAATACAATAATTGAAAGCTACTTAATTATTTAAAATTAAATGACAATATTATTTGTGGAATTAAATAAATCTATTACTCCAGTGAATTATAAAATTATAGGTCCTCAAATTAGCAAAAGAAACTTAAAAAAACAAAAAGTAATTAAGTCTGACATCTTGAGAGGCATAATCGAAAAAAGATCTGAAATTTCTACCATTATAAAAAATACGCATAGATAGTGTTTTTTCAGTCCCTATTTATTCGGTCCAACCCTTTTTAGGACCGGTCCTTGAATTCTTCCAAAAAATGTCGATAGTGAATTAAGTTGAAGAAGAGAGATCATACATTTATCAAGTGCTTATCTTGCAAAAAAAAAAAAATATATATATATATGGCATTACAATGTTTGTATAAAACAGACAAATTTTTTTCTTACTGAATTATAATATTTATCCAATTTACATGACAGAATAACTAAAAAAATGAAAATCACCTACAAACGATGTCACAAGGGATCATTTTTACCTTCTTTAAGGACTGACAAATAGGATTAGATTTATCTGGAAAAAATAATAATGTTCTTATGCCTAAAATTATATTTCTTTGATAGACAAAGAAATATATTTTTTTTTTTGTTTGAAAAAAATGGGACTTTAGAAGTCACACTTTTTTCATGAGAAGCTTCATAAAAAATATCGACCCCTTAGCTATTAAATACCTATATATATCCCATAATAGTTTTTCAAAAATCATATGAAGTCAAAATAATATTAATACAATAATTTTTTCCTTAATGTCTTTTTTCCTCTCAGTGTTTTTTTATGCTGACATGTCATAAATGTAAGTAGGTGTTGAAATAAAATTCATTTGATGATAATTTAAAATGCTTAGCATGACCTATTTCCATTTATAGTTTTTATTTATATTTTACACTATGTGTTCTAATTGTTCTGAGGGAATATATATTTTTTAATTTCTATTAAATGAAGGAGGAATCGAAATTATTGTTGATTAATTCATCATGAGATGTAAATATAAATAATAAATGGTATTTTATTTAGTATAAGTAGAAAAGAATTTAACCACAATGTAATTGACTTTTGAAAATTAAATTTGCATAGATTATAGAAAAATTTCAATCATTTATTTCTTTGTAGTCAAACTTAAAAAATGAGTAGAGATACCCTCAAGAATGTTAACTATACCTTCGAGCCTTCTTTTGGTTTATGAGAATATAATTTATCAATTTATAATTAAATTATTGTGACAATGGCTTAGTGTAATTCAAGTGCAATTTGCAATGCTTCTAAAGGATTAGTCAGATTACAATATTAATAGAGATTGATAGTCAGTCCTTGAACAATAATTTTTTAAGAGAAATCATTCTAGTTTGTTTTTGTATTGTGGAACACATATGTTAATTTATTGAAACCTTTATTTACTTAATTAGTAATTTTCAAAAAGAAAAAAACATTTTTTCTTCATTTAATGCAAGCAATAAAACATCGACCCAAAAACAATTAATACAAAGCAAATTTTATGCCAACACTTTTTAATAGTTTTTTTGGAATTGTTCTCAACTTAACAAGAGCTTTTTCGAATTGAACTGTTATGAACACTTAGAGCTATCAAAAAAAGTGGGTGGAAAGAGCCTTGTGAGGGTGGAGATGCCACTTTTGTCACCAGCAATGATAAACCCCGTATTTACCATTGCAAGACTCTTTTGAATTAGTCAAATGAGTTCTTTAGAGCACTTTTTTGACACTTCCCCCCCCCCTACAGTCCTATGTCAACCCCTTGGGACTTCACTTTCTGAGTGCATGTCGAGAGAAAGACTTGCAGTGTTTTTGTCATTCAAATATAGATGTTGTCAAAGCCACTGTCAGGAAATTTATATTTTTACACGCCGAATGCGTTCATTGTCCCTTCTCATGGTAATGAAAAGATTCCCAATAGATACACCCATATTCTTAACTATTTTGGATTAAGAATATTTATGCAAATATTTCGAACCGGTTTTTGTTTTACTGCGAATGAAAGAAATGCAGCATTTTTTAACAACACCTCCGTGTAGATAGGCCCTCAATGACTTATTCATAACCAATAAATTGATAAATTAAATGTTAGTAAATTATTATTTAAAAATAGTTAAATTAATTATTTAACTTTCAATGTATTCAATCCTTAGGACCGATAATATTAATATTTTTAGACTGTAGTAAAAAATTAAACAATACTACAATACAATGTATGTATAATAATTGAATTCTATGAAAGTCCATATTATTTATTATTGTCAGCCGGTGACTTACATAAAAGAAAGTTGACAACTTTTTTTAACGATTAAACACACGGATCAGCGTAATTTTTCAACAACATATTTATTACATACGTCATAAACTTTTAATACAAATAATTCTAAAATGAAAGTTCTTATATACAACAACTTATTATCTACATTTTGTAATTGTCTAATGATTTTTGAAAGCATATAGATACCATCATAAAAATAAAAAGAGTAATTAAATGATATTTATAAGTGTATTTCTCTATGAATCATGTGTATATAAAATATTTGAAATATATATATATATACTTATAATTAATTTGAAAATATCCTTTTGTTGACTATAATCAATCAAGATCAGACAAATTAATCTAACTAAAGTGTATATATTTAAATATAAATATCCACCTGTCAGATAGTTAGTTAAAATTAGAGATATGTCGTTTCTTAATTTGGGATTAAAATGAGTCCTGCTTTTGTTATCAGTACTTAAATAAGGTTTCAAACTTTAAGTGGTCCGTACAATTATAATTTTACTTCTGGTTATCCCATTGAGACTGAAAGTTTAATAAATTTCCGAATTGAAATACCACTTTCTATTTAAAAGATAATTTTTTGAATAAAAATGAAACTATAAGTCTCAAAATTTGTACATATATTTACTGACTTTAACTTAAAAACTAAATATTAACATCCAATAAAGTTTTCCTAAAAAAATTACAGAACAGAATCTATTATGATAAAAATAAATTGATAGAACATCTCTATATCAAAATTGTATTTTTTAAGTAAAAAAATGGATCTACGGGTCCCAAATTTTTTAAATATTTTCGTATGGTATTCTTCTTATACATCGTATAACATAAAAAATGCAAAAAATATCCTTATACAACTTTCAATGTGTAAAGCGTCTCGTTTTTGGGATTGCTCTTATGAATATAGCTACAAATATTTAAATTAAACGTACTTTATATTTAAAAAATAAGGTATAATTTAGATCATCATAAACATTGTTGAAAAAATGAGAAATTCTAATAAATTAAATTTTTATGGAGATATTTAATATTCAAACTGGTTTAAATAGTAATAATGAATAATCTACACTTTGGTAGTAATAGGATGAATCAAATAACATATCTTCATTTAACCCTGCGTTAATGAAATAAGATTTTCTACGCCCCAATTTCGATAAAAAGATTTTAATGTTGGTAATAGTACTAAAATGCTCCTGAAACATCTTTGCAAATAAATGCAACATTTGATGTTGAAAAATGTATTTTTTTGGAAATATTCTCAAATTTTGCCATTTTTAATCAAGGTTTGGAGAATTTGATTCATTTGTTCAGTTTTGAGTCGTGCTTTTGCTTTGTTTATTTCTATTTTTTTAATTTGAGGTAGACGCATTACTACAAAAAAATCTGTAATTCAAATAATTCAGATGTTATCCAATATGTCACATTCAATATCATCAAAGTTTATGAGTACATTTTTAGTATCAAAGATTTTTTAAAGGTAATTAATATTTCCTAGAAGTTTTTATCGAAAATGAAATTGTAATATTTCACCTATAACGATCACAATTATATATTGGTGATGCCCAAATCTAATGTTGCTAGGATTAACACACGTCATTTTTACTGTATATCAAGAAATAAATTTTGCTTAATTTTTGGATTAACGTTGACACAAGTTCATTTACTACGTCACAAAAAGGATGTTCCCTAACGGAGGCTTAAAGGTGTCGTCAATTGTAATTTTTTTTTTCATCTTTTCGGTTTAGAGTATATTCCTAAATAATAGTGAATGAGAAATGAAGTCATTATTAATGACCATATACCATATATAATTAAGGAAACTATAAAAGACAATAAATATATGTATAATGACGTCATACATATAACGTAATGAAGACTTCCACCCGTTCACAAAGATAATATATTTCATTATTTTTCCTCCTGACTAATGGATTTTTTGTATATTTCCTTTAAGCTTGCTTTGTTATTTAAATAGTAATTCATGATACCCTTAGCGCCATCTAGCAACAAAAAATTATTATTGTTGCCAATTAAATTTAAACAAAAATTTGATAATGTGGTCGTTGTTTCTCCAATTAGTTTCAGCTCTATCCTAGGTCTAATTGGTATAAGAGTCTTTAAAGAACAATAATAAAGCAACAAAAAAATAAATGTCATTGAAAGATTTTTTCTATTAATCGTTCAATTATTTTCCTGTTCAGGCTCTCAGAAATGAATAGAAAGCATGGGTGGCGCCTGTCTTTCGCTCAAAATACAAGGAGGAGGTGATGACATGATTGAGTCAACTTTGTTACAGTGAGAAGTTTTTTTTTCCGGTTCATACGTGCCTTTAGATTTAAAATCAGACGCTGCTCAATATCTAAGTATGATCTGATGACGTCATTGAGTAAAGTTTTTTTGTTTCGTTATAACTATCTGTTTTTGGGTTCGGTTTGTACACATCATAAAATATTTATCATAAAAACAAGAAACTTTATGGTTTGATACATTCCTAGTTAAAACTAAATACAAGAATTGACAGTTTGCAGAGACAGAGAGAGAAAATGAGGATGTCGTTATCACTTGCCTTACTCCCACTATCATTATTTTTAACTAATGACATAGTAAATTGAGTGCAAAAAGACTGTTATTTTCTCTCTCATATATATTTAATTTTTTTTCATTAGTTTGATGTATGAAAAAAAAGAAATAGAAACAAAAAAAATTATGTCATATAATGAAAGATGCATAATTTGCATAAAAAAGACCTCCAATTATGCATTTAGTATTTAATAAATGCATATATATATATTTATTTAAGTGGTTTTAAAATAGGGTACACCAAATTATAAATAAACGGTTTTTTGTGGTTTTGTCACTTATTTATATATAATAATGATAATATTATGAGTATGAATCATTTTATAAACTATGGCTCAAAAAGAGTGATTTTCAGTATCTGGTCAAAGGTCATATTATTGAACAAACTTTAGTATTTTAAAAAATTATTAAGTTAATACTTGATAAATAACGGAAAGAATTTGGATATTGAAAGTAGAAAAGGTAATACAGTTTCAGGTATTGCAGAAAGATTTTTTTTTAATTTCGCATGAGCCACAAAGTCTTTGAATATATCATTAATACAATGCCGTAATCACCAGGGAAAAGAGGGGCATATACATCTCCTAACGGCACTGTTGTATATATTATAAATGTGTTAATTAAGTATAAAATGAAGATTATAAAAATTATGTTCTTCCAAAAGAAACAGATATCCCTAAATGAGTAAAATCGACATATACAAAAGGAGAGAAGCAAATGTTACTTAAAAACATTCATTCCGTGGCCTTGATGACGCCAACTAATTTCTTTATTGACACTTTTTAAATGGTTCCTACATTTTCATATGAATTGTTGTCCCAAATTAAATTTACACGTGCCAAGAAATTGTTCAAGCTTGTTTTCGAAACTTAACTTCCATTCCTTTCTAACACGCTCAACATTGAAAAATCCATGGGGTTCAAATCTGGCCAACTGTTTTGATTCCTAAATTGTTATTGTTACAAAGATATTACTGTCATTAAGGTATCAACAGTCGTCTCATTCAGTTGGAATCAAAAATAGGTTTGGGAAGGGTTTAAAGGCCAATAGCAGTAAATTGTCTTTAAAAGTTCCAAAAAACCCTACTAATTGATAAAAATAGGGAAATGTATATAAAAACCCTTTGTAGACAATAGACACATATTAACACATTTGGACTACCTAATCACAAGGTTAAAAATAATGTGGTTAATTAAATGCAATTCATTTAGCAACTTAAAGATATTTAAAAATGAATAATATACTTGGCGTATTATCGATACAATCTAAATTGTAATATTTTATCAATTCAAACTGTGATTCCAGGGCTGGAGTACCTATTATTTATCCTGATTTTATTTGGAATTATTCTTTACAAACACTTCTATACTTGTATCCGGATGAATTTACAGACGAATGAAAATACATTTTACCTTCTTTATAAGGTTTTTTTCGAATCAAATACCATACGGTGTCATACGTGAAATACAAAAAAAGGACATTTAATTTTGATAACTATTTCAAAGACAAAAATCAATATTCAATAATATGATATAGGAATATTGAATCAATGAGATAGTATCATCGTTTATATAATAAAATAGTGAATTTAAAAAGTAACTAAACTTAACTATTTGTATTCATAGCCCATACTTACCCCAACTTCTGACATTGTAAAGTTTGACCCAAATCTCGTGTTTTTCTTCCTTAGGACACGACCTTTGCTATTATTGCATAAAACTATAATAAAAATTAATAACAAATCAAATTTAACATTAAAAAGAAATAGTAACTCTTTCACATGAGGATTTCTTGAAGAAAAAAAAACAAAGGTAGAAGAGAGGAAAGGAGACGAGAAGAACCTAACGCGCTCCTTTCCCTAATACTATCACCTTCGTAAACCTTTATAAAAGTATGAATGTCATAATTATTTTATTTGTATTAATAAATGTTGTTATTTTTTTAAAAATTGTTTACTCGTAATTATTTGTCTCTATGGACTTGCAATTTCTAGGGGATTTTAATCCTAGTGATTTAAGTTTTTCCTTGGTTTTCAAGAGACTTATAATCTTATATTTACTTATATTATAAGTAAGTATGCTTTTAAGGAATAAAAAACTAAATAAGACGCATTACACAAGTACACAATTGTACACAAGTGCATATTTTAAATCTGTTTTCTAAGAGATGGAGAGCAAAAATCCTTTTTAAATTATTTGCTGTAGATATTATTTTATACATACATTTGCTGAGCCTTGAAACAATGTTTTTTTCATTAAGAATCCCCCCACCCCTAACCCACCCACCCAACCACCTTCTTTATCAGCCCTACTACTAATTTTTACTTTTTATGCAAGTTCTCAAAAGGACATTGTTTTTTATGTAAATTGTAGGTGTGACAAAGTGACGCAGCAAAAGGATTTCTAAGCGATCAAAAACTTTTTAATTAGTACACATACTACAACCTACTTCCCTTGGAAAAAATGTTTATAGTATGCAGTAATAGTATTGTAACCTTCCTTGAAAGAGTATAACATTTTGGAGGGGTCTTTAGAAGCAGGGGGTCCGCAGGTTGCGGCTAGAGAGGCTCTAGCTCCCCCCCCACGGCATTTTGTTTTTACTATAATTATTTTCCTCATTCCGGCAAACTATGCAGCAAAGTAAAAAAGATAATATTTGAAATCTTTTTCCAAAAGATTTAATATTTAGATTTAGAAAAGCTTGGGACTTATGAAAAAAAAAATCAAAAAAATTTAATATTTTAAATTTTTTTTTTTTATTATTTGTAAGTAACAGTGAATTTTTGAAATTATATCTATCTATTACATCTATCAATATAGGCTAACTAGCTAGATAATACAGCTATAGATAGGATGGATTTTGGACCTAAAGTCAAAGACCTCGTGTAAGTAAACTTATCATATCCGAAAAGATCCAACATGGCTTCGGATACTTAAGCTTTTATGGGTCTTAAGAAGCTTATTATATTGCTTAATATAAATAGTAAGGATCTTTGATCCGGATCCTAAGTACTCAGATACGCTTTAGGTAATTGTGTATTATCATGGATCCAAACAGGCTCTGTATACTTGATTTTTTACGGATATTTAAAAGCTTATAGTATTGCTTAATCCTAGTCGAAAAAAGATAATATTTATAGGGAACGTAGCATTTTTATATCTTTTAATAAGTGCTCGGTGCGACATCTACATAAACAGTTGCTTCGTGTGGTTATTCCAATAAATCTAATATTAGCTAATGATTATGTTTTAATAATAACAACATTAGGACATTTATTATTTTGGCATTAGTGAAACTGTAATTGTAATCCGGATCCTATTTTATTTAGTTACGAAATTCGAAAAAATGCTAATAAATTTTAAAAAAAGTATCTGTATAAATTTGGTTTCAGATCTGGATACGAAAGTTGCGACACCCGAAATTTACAGGAATATTTAAGTCTAAATATCCAAACTGATCTTAATCCGATTTAATGTTGATATATCCTATCTTTACATATAACCGCTGTATATTGTTGTGGCAGTCTTTATTTATTCAGGTCCAGTCCAGTCTAGTATTAGGACTCACCCTATCAAAAAATAAAGCGATGGATAATAAAAAATACCCTTAAGCTTTACATTGATTTTATAATACAAATGGAACAACTGCATAGAAATGATTTTACAAATAATTTCCTCTCCCAAAAACAACAGCATGAATTTAGAATCCTTTATAGATAATTATGGCAATTTCGCCGAGAACACGTCGTCAAATTATTCTGAATGTTTTGTTTTTTTCATTTGAAGGTCCCACAAATTTAAGTTAAACTAACAAAATGTACTATCATAGCCATTGTTGTGTCAGGCTTTATATATTCGGTCCAGTCCTGTTGTAGGACGGGTTCTTAAGACTTTCCGTCCTTTGGACTATCAGTACTTGAACTGACTAAAAAATAAGAAATAAAGTTGGTTGACGTTGGACCGGGCTGTAGAAGTTGTAGGACTAAACTTGACTAGACGAAGACTGAACTGTACAAAATAGCAGTCCTCAGTCCTATATAAAGATTGACACAGCAATCCCCCTTTATTATAGTTTTAAATAGAAAAAATCAAAGGCCAACTCAAGTCTTTTTCAATTATTCCTATTTATATATGCACATAAATTACTTTTATTTAGTATGAACCCTTATAAAAAAAAGAAAATATTGCATGATATTCCTTTCAAGTATGAGTAAGGTCTATTATACATTTAATAAGTCATTTTTTTTTATATACACACATATTATTTACTAAGTATGTACGTAGAAAATAAATATGCCTATATGATTTTTTTATTATTCTACATATGTAAAGTACTAAGGGATTTGCATGTTAGAAAACCTTGTTTGAACAAGTATGTAAATAAGTATTGCCATCAAATCATGTCATAACAAAGAACCACAAGTTGAAGGTTTGTTTATGAGCACAATATATTGAGTAGTAAAGAACCACTGCTAGGCTTAAAGTAAGCGTGCAAATGTATGCAATTTGTTACTTATAAAAAAACTGCAGCCATATTGTCGCATATGGGCACATTTATTGGAACATGATTTGTCATTTACGTACTTTTTGAACACACGAAAAAAGTTCGTTAAATTTGCTATTATTTACCATACTAGAGGTCGTCCCCGGAATGACCCGTAATTAATTAGGCCTCTACTAACAGATAAACCTTGCTTTGATAATATAGAAAATAATTCCCAACAAATCCCCAGTATTAATGTCCATTTTTCATGAACACACCCTCACGTATTTATAATTAAATATTCTTTCCTTCAGAGTGAATAAAGTAGAATAACATTTTTGAGGATTTTTTTTAATATGATGTTATGACTCATGAGTAATGATTTCATTTTTGTAATGAAAAAAACATTGTTTAAAAATTAGAAAAGGAAAAACCATTGTAGGGTGTGCTCTTTCTTCTTTTTTGTTCATAATTTAATAGGTCATGTGTTGTTAAATTTTGCTTATGAAGTAGGTATTACCGCTTACCTTTGGTATAAATTGTTTTAAAATACATCATAAAATAAATATATGAATTTAACTATAATTATTATATTTTCCAAGCACTAAGGCTATTTGGGAAGGTTCCCCTATTTATAGGAGTAATTCTTTATATCCCCCAAAATCATATAACAGGCAGTTAATAATAACTAAGGTCTTAATTCAGTAATACCGTAAGTATCGCTTCTCCCGTCTCCTGGCGCTCATTTTTTCTTAACAAAGGTGGTATCCTAACTAATGAACCGGGAAGTACTTTTGTATCTAGAGCGCTCATTTGCTTTAGTTTACTTACACATGCTCTATGTTAAAGTCACGTTCATTATTTTTTATCTGTAGTTCCTTCTTTTTTTTATCAGCAAAAATGTTACATTTACATTTTAAAGACTTTTCACAACAAATAACAAGATTTTTTCGGTCAATTTAGTCAAATTTTATCAACGCAATTAATATTCAAATTTTCAAAGATTTTTGAACTGTTTGTTAGAAATTTGTTTAATAAGGTTTGCAAAACTACATGAATATCATTATTAAGAAATTTGTATTTATTTGTGATCCAATGATTATATATTTCCAATTGCATCCATGATTTTTTTGAGGGAATAAAATTGTCAAGCTGCTCAAATCGAAGATTCGAAATGTCATTTATCAAATATGATGTGAATGATAGGGATCATAATAAAACTGTAATATTTATCTACAAAAATCGTACCCTTACCTATTAGTTATATATATTACACAGGTATATAAAGGTTCCACGGAAAGTCCTGCTAAATTTACTTTATATAATATAATTCTATAGAAGGTTGCGATATATTATGTTTAAACTCTAGTTGGATCGAAAATAGATCAAAACAAACAGTTTTGAATATAACAATAATTTTGTTAAGCACAATTGAAGCCAATAGAGAGCCTATAACCAAGGAGTACCTTAAAGGCAAATCTCTACCAGCCATCTTGAGGAACCTGAAAAGCCTTGAGGTCAAGCCCATGTTCATCAACAGAACCATTGAGAGGTACGAGGAGACTAAATGTACCAAGGACAGACCCGGGTCAAAAAGGACGCCAGGAGTCGTCAAGACAAGGATTGCAAGAAATCCCAGGAGGAACCTTAAAAATCCCAGGATGAGAACCTTTGATAAACCTTGGGATTTCTGTACAAGGAGAGGCAGCAGATAAATGCTAAAAGACTTAAGAGAAGCAATGTCATTTATCAAAGCGATTTTAACCTACCAACATTGTGATCAGTGATTTTTCTGACCAAAAGTGATCGGTTACAAAAAGGTTACCATGTAGTCAACAGAGTGTAGACAAGACAGTCTGCCTCCCTATAGTCCTGATCTAAATGTTATGGATTACTGTATATGGTCCATTCTTGAGAACAGATCCTGTGTGACACCCAGTAAGAATTTTAACGACCTGAAGGCCAAACTGGAGACGGCCTGGAATTCCATACCCGTGGACATGGTCCTTTCCAGACATACTTCGGCTCGTATCAAGACTGAGGGTGCTCATTACGTATGAAAGTTATGTAACATGTTTTTGGAACTTGTGTAAACCTATGCATGTCTATATTTATATGCAAATTATGAAATTAGTTATATCATTAGTACTTTAATAAACATTTAATAGTACTTTAAAGGACCCTGTACTGTATTTATATATAAATTCTACCTATTTATTTTAATACCACATTTGCTTGTAACTTTTTACATCACAAAGTGGCTTTACAACAACAATAAAAACGATTCTTTCTCAATATTGATCCCCCCCCCCTCCTTTCAAATTTATATGTATTGTGGTGTGTCAACATTGCAAAAATCTTTAACAAACATCAAGAAAAGGAGAAAATACCATTAATAATTCTAATTCATATACGTATACAGATTAATATTTCATAGGCATATTTGAGCCAATTATATCGTTTGTATTCAAAATTCTGGGATGATTAAGATAACCAAGAGTTTTAGCTATAAGTTAACATCTTTATTTGATTAAAGAGACTTATATTGCCCCGATATTACCCCTTTCATATAAAATCTGTCCACTTCTCATTTTTTTATTATTAATATTAATTTTGACTACTCTAAGGGTAATATGTATCACATACATTGGGCAAATAAAAATTATCTGTGAAAAGAAATAGACGATAATTTCTCAAAAATATAAAATAAAATCCACACTCCATTTTGAGAAAAAAGCTTGCGTCTGTTTTGACGTGCTACATGTGTTAATTTATGCCACAAAATAAACATATTTTGCAGAGAAATATAGAAGTAATATTTTTGCACAATCATTTGTACATAAATGGTGGGCAATTTATTTTTGCTTTCCTTTAAAGCCACACAAACAAAGAATTGTCAATAACATTTGAGGAAGGGAATGGCAAAAAACTACAAAATACTGTAATGATTTTTTTATAATATTACTAATATATTTTTGCATTATGTTTATTTACAAATATAAGACAAAAAAGTGTAATTTTTTAACAAAAAAAAAGTTTTAAATATTCAGGTGGAGAAAATGGAAATATCAAAAGTAATACTCCAAATATACCATTACATTAACACAAACTTTTAGATGAGAATGAGGTCTAACTTGTCAGTCAAAGTTATTATATTCACTTGTATCATGACATGAGTTTTGGAATCTTGATTGGAGCAGTTTGACATTTTTTTGCCGGAATAACTTGATTGATACATTTCCATATATTTAGTCAAAAGACCTACAGAGAACAAAGAATGTAAATTTTTTATAAATGACATCATAGTTTGGGGAAAAGTATTGCATCGTTGAAGAAGCACTAAAATTACAAATCTTATTTATATGTAGGTTATAAAGAAAAGATAAAGTTTAATCAGCAAAAACAGACATTTAGTTACTTTGAATAATAAAAAAGAAATTATCACCTTTTAAAAAAACAAATTTAAAACTTATATTTGCAAAAATATTAATTAAATAATTAATAATCTATCAAACTTTATATGAAATATTGCACATTGTAGACCACAAAAATAAATATTTCAACTTATAAAGGTCAAGTTTTCATATTCTTCGATATAAAACTGAACAAGGGCACATCAGAGGTGTCCAAGAGGAAAAATGTGTTGACTAGTGATAATCCATAATATTATAAGCCTAGCATTCACCTTTTCATTCCACTCTGCAAAATGCATATTCTTACCATAAAATAAATATTTTTTTTATTCAATTAACTTTTGTGCACAGAAATTATGATAATGTTTGCATATTAATTTGTGAAACTAATTGGTTTTTTCAACTTATTTTATTGCCATGTATGAATATATGATTTTAATTAAATTAAAGACTTTCATTCTATCAAATATATCGCTATTTTCAGTTTATTAGAATATTACAGATTTCTTAAAAAATTATTTAAATACAGGCTTTTTGAAGTCATAAACCAACAAAATGAAGGATTAATTTGTATGCATAATGACATATGTTTGGTCCTTGGTTAAAATTCATAACATATTGAACATATTATACATATAATATTAGTTTTGGATTCGAATATTAAACAAACTCCATTTTTTTTTTTTTTTTTTGAAAATTACTAGAATTCGCCAGAAAAAGTTAAAAAAACTCGGTTCAACTCAAATAATCAAAAAGAAAAATATTAAAATTGTAGATTAATCTCATCTCCATGTATTTACATTAGTTATTAAGAAATTTGTTTGACAGATTTATATCGGAAGATTTTTTTGTTCAATAGCTCCTTGTTTCTCTGCTTTGATAATTTTTCACAATTATATCGATAAAAATATATAGAATTGTATGTAATGCGACTGAGATGTAAATAATTATACATCGTGACATGGGATTACATTCAAACAAGTCCGACCTTCCGGAACAGGTTAATGCAGTCTACCTGCTGTCCAAGCAGACAATTAAAGCAAAATAAGTTTATTTTGAAATATAACACAGTTGTTTTATAGTATAATCATTAGGTTATCCTTTATTTTGAAAAAACTTAGAACCATTACATCCTGCTTATAACTCGTGTGCATGCGTATAGCACCACTTACACATCCTGCACATACGCAAAGCGTAACAAAAGTGTATACTGCATCTTCAAACTGTGGGACAGGTATTATTTTTTTTTAGTAGAATGTTATTACTTACCTGTTTTGCACGACAGGTTATGAAAAAAAAAATCAAGTCCTGCGTGACCACCTAAATTAGTTTATTTTTGCTTTGTTATGATGATTTATTTTCATAAAAATAATTTTCTATTTTATAAATAAATATTTCCTAAAACTACAGTCAACCCTGTATTAAGCAGTAAGCTGATGGAAACGGAAAAAACGATTGCTTAGTGCATGTGACCTCTTAAACCAAATTTTCTATTTGATAGCAGTTCTAAATTTGATAACTTGATATGGCCACTAAGTGCGGTGATACCCTTAAAAGAGGCAGCCGTTAGAGCAAATTGGACCGTATTTCCATTATTTGATTAGTAATTTTAGCAAGGTATTCAAACTGACATAATTGCCGAAATATATTTGAATAAAATATGACTTGTCTCAACGTTCAAAAACTCAAACTCGTCTCCCACTCAATATTAGTTACTCAAATTCAATTTTTAGAGCTTGAATCCAACACTAGAGTATATTGGTCCTAAAAAATGCTTATTTAATCAATAACAACACATACATTGTCACTCTCCTCAATTTTATTTGTACTTTAGAGGCTCACAATATTATTTTGTTGTTTGGTCCTTTGACAAGGATGAATGATTGCGTGAAGCAGTTGAATATGTACGTATTGCTGTTGTTGTTTTTCTAACAATAAAAGGTTAACAATAAATTTATTTTTGATGAATGACTTTGTATCTATAGAGTGTGTCAAACGAACATTATTTATGTCTTTCACATATATATGTAAACATATACGTAATATTATATATATTTGTATTTATTTATATAATTTTTATATTATCACCTTTACTCAGAGATGAAAAGCTTCTTTTCAAACATGTAGTGGGGGGATATAAGTATGGTGTAGAAAATACTTTGTTTTATGATTAATTCATCTTTTAAAGGATTTCAGGTTAATGTTAGTGTTGGGGTTCTAAGCCGGCCTGAGACCGTTAATATAATTTTAAGTGAACCTAACTAATTTGGTACTTTAAATAAGAAACAGGGCAGAACTTTCCTCAAATTATATTTTCAATCGAACAAACAAACATTTGAAATTCTTTTCAACTCGATCTCTGATCCAATTGTTCTATAACACCATTGTGAACTTTTACTTGGGGTTTTGATTGGCTGTAGTAAAAACTATAGATCATACCCATATTCTTAAATGGGAGTAGAGTAATTAATCCGTGAACAATTCCCATTAAATATTGAATAATGATTCCATCATTGAGCGGAATTAGCTAATTACTAGTGTTGTTCGGTATATTGGTACTATAATTATTCAAAGGTATGTATTATAACGGTACTATACATATTTCGAACTAGTATATGTACTTAAAACGCTATTACGTCCTAACATCATTGACCCACCGATAATCTAAGTATTCCAATTTCTGTGTATTAACTCACACCAAACTAAATTGTCCTTATATAACGACGTAGTTCAAGGACAACGCACTCAGGAGAGATTATTATATTGAACTCAATCTGCGTAGGTTTGATACTTGGACGTTCCTAATACTTAACTTAGATGACCTTCATAGACAGTTTTTTAGATGGAGTAGTTTTAATACTATAATGTTTACTTATAATTAATCCGTGCAACTCCATCTTACAAAGTAAAGGAACATTTATAAAAAAATGTCCTTTGGAAAAAAAAGCAAGAATTAAAATTGTTTTTTATACAAAAATTTCTCGAATTTTTGAACTAGTTCTTAATAGTCCTGCGGACGCTCATATAAATGGATGTGAATTGATCTTCAGGAAATTACTCCTAACACTTTTTTTCATCAGAAAAGTATCAAAAATTATCACAATACATACTTGTATTTTTGTATCGTTACAATACCACTATGTACCATTTGATTTTATGGATTTCTTTAGGAAGGAAAGTTGCGAGATAAAAATATAAATATGGACGTGTTTTACGGTTTTCTAAACATTAGTACAATATATTTATACTACAGTAACATCTATATCATTAAAATGCAAAGCTATCATGATATGTTTACAATTAATTCACCATAGAAATGCTAATAAATAATATTATAACATCATTATTTATTAATTTCTAAAGAAGTTTAGAATAAATTAATAAATTGAACTGTATTTGGCACCATAAAACTAAATAAATTTCTATATATATAAATATATATGAACTATGTGTAGTATATACATATATATATAAAAGTTTGTTGTTGATATTTAAATTAAAGTTCGTTTTCTTCATTCTCGCTTTTGAATGATATTTTATTGGTAATTTTTAAATGTAAAAAAGTTTATTTTTGTATGAAAAAAAAAAGTACTGTTTTCCTTATTATTCAACAAACTTTTGGAGATTTTTTTAAAATATGATTGGATAAATAAGATAAGCAGATAAGTTTTTATTAGAGAGAAAAAACGTTGGAGAATATATAAGAAATCATTTTCTAACTAAAATGAGCACTCAGTAGAGTGCAAAACCCCTGCTTAAAATCAAATTGAGTCTTGGATCTCTATTTTCTCCAAAGTTGAGGTTGATTATGAACTTATTATGTTTTGTGTTATCTTGACCTTGACCTCTCAATATTTAATGGTCTTCTATCCTGACCATATATAATTTTCATACGAAGTTTGATCGAATCGGTATGTAACTTTTGCCGCAGTCTTGGTGACTAACAAACAAAGAAATTGGGGTAAACCCATAACCTTCGTTCAACTTCTTTGGCGGAGCTAATAATTAATACACTCATATTTGTACAATTTTGGTTTTAAATAAATTTATTCTATTTTTGGGGGGAGGGAGGGGGGATGTCTAGAACTTGTCATGTAGTGTGGGAATATTAAGATGTTGTTAAATGTTTAAATGACATTTTAGACTTCCTCAAATCCCGAACCAACTTTTTTATTTAATGTTCATTTCTTGTCTTTCAATTATTGGTTTTTTACTGCCAGTAAAGCCTAAAATGTGTATTGAAGAGGACATTTTCTATGTCACTTCTCACATTATATCCCCTTGTCATACCCACCAAAAATAATTTGTGAATTTTTTTTAGTTCAATAAATTGTAGCACAAGTTTAGAACAGCAATAGTGATGCAGATTAAGACAATTTCATTAATGATCCAACTTTTTGTATTCCATTTTTTTAACATTCTTTATTTGGTGTATATAATATATAGAACATACATATATATAACTAAACCAGAGCAATTGTGTAAAAAATAACATAAATAAACATTATAGTTTATCTTTAATGCTCCGGGTAGAAATTCAACTAAGCATCAATCTTTGAAAAAAATAACAGTAAACATGCAAATTAAAAATTATGATAAATATTTGTTAAAAAATTTTAAAACCCTTTTTAAAATGCTTCGATGATTCTGAGAAGTTGATGGAAGGTACCGGATTTCTTCCCTTGCAAAAATTCCATGACTCACATCCTGATTTAGGAATTTTCATTGTGAGAGAGACATAAGTGGCTTAAGCTGCCAAGATGATACCTCTCAACACATCCTCCCGAATAGGCTGATAGTTAGTTAGTCGGCTGGCGATGAGGGCTTTACAATTTAGAATTGAAAAGCCCAGTTACCTCAGAAGTTCCACCCTTCTTCTTTGAAATTCCAAAAAGAATAAGACCTTTAACATATTTTTCTTCCCCATTCGTCAGCCCGTTTAAATTTATCGATACAAAATATTTAAGGGTTATAGATGGCAGGGCAGTCCACAAACACATGAAGTGTGTTATTATATATTTTTCCACAGTCCTTGTAGGGCTTAGTATATTCTATACAATCTGTGGAGATTTGTAACTGCATGGTCAACTTTTTATCATCATTTATTTTCCTCCGAGACGACACAATTTTTCTTTACTAACCCATAGGGTGGCCCAAATGCTTACTATGCAGCTCCCAGAGTCCATTCACAGCTGCATCAAAATTTAGCTGGACCACAAATTTTGATACATTGTTTTATTGTTTTGGTTGGATTTATAGAGTACGGATAAAAAATGACTAGAAGTCTAATCAATATTGTTTTTGTTTGTTTTTGACGACATTCTATAAAGATTATATAAATGACAAGTAAAAGTTATTTAAAGTAACTCTCATAATTTTGAAGAATCTTTGGGAGGAGAGTATCTAAGCTGTCATGAAGTGGTATTTGATTGGCTTCAAGCAACAATGAGAGAACCAGGAAATAAATCAATACAAATTCCATTCGATAATATCCATAAAAAGATACGACGAATTAATGCAATAAAAATCTCCAATTCTACAGAGAGTCCAACAAAAGCATAGATTTATAACTTGTCAACCAATCCTCAGCGTATATTTGTATATTGTCAACTATTGAATATTTCACACGCGATTAAATGTTCAGAATTTACAACTCTAATAATAAATAAGGATTTAATGAATCATTAATGGCGTCCCTGTATTTGATATTTGGGTGACGGACGGTGTAGGCCTTGGAGTCATCATGCACCCAAAAAGGGAAGTCTGATGAGTAGGGCCACATTTTCTTTGGACAGAAAGGAAGTTGTCCTCCAACCACTTCTGGCCCTTTTTGACGTATTGGCAGGGACACCATCTTTCTGGAACACCATGTTCATGTCTAGGTAGTTATTCTGGATCCATGGTAACATGGATAATGGTTCTCTTCCTGTGGTTCCTTGCCAGGGTGTAAGGAGTTTGCAGACCGAAATTTGTTGGTCACATTCAGATGACATTTACTTGGCTTCTAAGACACTTAAGAAGATCGTGTTGTTGTTTTTTGTTTTTTTAGTATTTGACCCGAACAATTTTACCGCATTCGCCAAAACCTTGATTTATGTAACAAAAAGAAGTATAAGATTTTTTCGCCTCACCCAGTATATATATATATATATATATTGGAACAATTTGTATTAGTTTCACGTCAAACACATCCTTTTCACAGATGAACGAGAAGGAAATGAAAAAAAATGCATTCTTCATATTGGGAATTGATCTATGCATTATTATATGTAAACCTATCTATCTAAAATATTGAATACAAAAAATTAATATAAATTGTTATTCTTTAGCAAAGTAAAATATGTATCTTTTTTATTTATTTTGTCATACTTGAAAAATACTGTAATACATTTTTTTTTTTTTATTAATCGAGAAAAGAATAAGCATTTTAGCTTAAAAATATTTTTCCAAGAAAAAAATATATACAATAATACACTCAAATACAGGTATTTAAAACAATGACTAAATAATAAACCAATAACAAGTCTATTGAAAAAAAAAAAAAAAAAACTTAAGAAAAAAAACTAAAATAAAGAAAAAAACAAACGAATGACTATTTTGATCTAAAAGTTTTGAACTTTTTAAAATTGCAAATAATCCCACACAAAAGTATGAAATATATTATTGAGAATTGAGTGGAAGAAGTTAACTTTATGATTACCTATTAAATAATGAACAGAAAAGAAGAAAAACCGTGCACAACAACCGTTTTTCCTTTTCTAATTAATAAACTGAGGTGTTTCACTACAAAAATGGCATCCTTATTTATGAGTAAGAAATTAATCTATGTAAAGTATAGTTGTCTTCATAGCAATATTTTTATAGTGGCCCCAGCACAAAATAATTTTTTTTATCCCGATAATTTTCTAACTAAAAATATATTTTTAAGAAATGTCGTTAAGAGCATTCACATGCAGAATCTTAATTTTATTAAATAAATTAATTTTCATACCTGTCCTTATTGATCTTTTTTGTATACTACGTCATTACAGTTCTTGAAATTTCATCCTAACTACTTTCAAAGAGATGATATGCTTGAAGTTTAAAGTAGGAAGTTTCTGATTAGAACGTATAAAGTAAAGTATAATACGTTCTACCTATCATTGATTAATTTCTTTGCTCTTATTTTTCTCTATTTTAGCAAGAAATTTAGAAAATATTAAGATAACTAGAACTGTAGGATTAAAGGGAGGCGGGGGGGGATGGAGACCGTTTACGAATAAAGGCCTAAGATCGATCCATTACTAATAACTTGAGATTCGTTTTTTTCTAAAAACGATAGGAGAATTTGGGAATGAGACATATGGTACATATGAATTAAGACCTTTATCAATATCAGCAGCCTGTTATATGATTTTAGAGGGAGAAAATGATATACTCCTACAAAGAGGAGAACCTTCTACATTTAAAATAGGATTTATCTAATGAAAATATTTAAACTCATATTTTTTAATCATATTTTAATCAATTAACACCAAAGATATGCGAGAAATTCTTCTTTTAAAGGGAGACGCTAAAACACACATGATATTAAATAATGAACAAAAAATAAGAAAACGCACACCCATGAACTGTTTTTCCTTTTCTAATTGCTACTTAGTTTTTACTTTACATACATTCTCTGTTGACTAATAACCTATGAACAAATGTATATTTGATTGTCCTATTTTCAGGTTATTTGTCCCTCCGCAATTACCTTTATTTAGAGACAATTAAAAAACTGACTTTGGCAAAGTTTAAAGGCTTTCTGCCCATAATTTGAATAAAGGTATCCGACTCAAAGGGGGTGTACTTTTTATACTGATTAGGTTTATCAGTAAAAATATTTTAAGGATTAGAACAGGATGTTTTCAATGATGTTTGGTTTCCCTGTTTTATCAAAGATAATATTCCTCATTTTTATTCAACAACCGGGATGGTCACATTATGTTAACATTTGTTATAAAGTTATACCTTGACATCCAAGTTTAATTCGATCCTAAACCAAGAGATCTTAAGTTAAAATACTGAAGCTTGAAGCGGCTTTTCCGTCCCGTAGCCAACTTTCAATTATTAAAAAAATCATATCTCAGGTTATTAGTGTATTACTTATAATTATCTTTTACAAATTCAAAAAAAGGCCTGAGACGCTTTAAACTTTGCATAAGTCTGTTTTTTTATTGTTTATCCACGGAATAAGGATAAAGGGGAGGAGTTTAACCTAAAAACAGAACATAGATATACATCAATAGATGGCCGCAATTACATTTTAAAATACCTATTAGTAATACAAACGCATTAGTTGATTAAAAGTATAGCTATGAAAGAAGTGAATTCGATATAATTCTTTGCAATTCTAAGCAATTGTAGTATAAATGCATACTTCATAGTTAATCATTCACGTTCTTTTGGGAGATTGTAAAGAAATTTCCTCATTTCTACGCGTACTAAATCAAGGGAATAATTATATTATATTAATGATAATAAATGCAATGGTCTCACAAAAACTTTATCTAAGGAAAACGTAAAATATTTAATCTTTGGTTTGTATCCACACGAGGCCGATGTTCTGTTTTACCTAAAACAAGAATTTAAAGCATAAAATAATTTTTACAATTTGTTTGTACAAGAATGTAGAAAAAATAATAATCTAAGCAAAATATCATTAAATATCTTAATCAAAGTTTGGAAAAAGACAAAAACTCTTTATTTGTTCAGTAAGGATTTAATGAAAACATTACCAAATAGTTTGATACAAAATAAACAATAGACACTTTTCCAATCTATTAAAAATATTAATAAAGTCATTTTTTTTAAATTATAAACGTTAACCTTTAACTTTCTTAAAGGTTAGAACAATATTTCTAGAAATTGGTTTATCCAAATGTTGATTAAATTTTTCTTTTCAATATTTATTGACTAAATAACAAACTTTTGTCTTCTTTCAAACTTTGGCTAAGATGTGGGATCTAAAGATGTCATGGTAATGTAATTTTGCATAGGTGTTTTTCTTACAAAATGACAACTTCTTCACAAATGCCGCCATCGAAATTCAAAAAAATTTAATAACGAGTTGCACTAATTTATATATACTTTTGAGGCCATTCTTTACGACGACGAGACTTTTAATCAATTTATTCTTCTTTTTTGCCACCCTTTTTGAAAAAATGCAAGCCTTAATACCCCCAAAAAAAAAAAAAAAAAAAAAATAAGCGGGCTAAAGATTTATTAAAAAATGTAAAAGGTTTTATATGTATGTATACATATTTATTTTTGTGAGTGCTCCCAATCCTTGGCAATGCCCCTATTTTTCTCTACTCATCTTTTCCTCTCAATCCTTTTATTTTTTGTTTTGTGAGCAGGGTTTGCCAAAAAAAGAAAATTATAAATACGCTATGCTTAGTTTTATATTTGTGGCTAAAGAAACCTCTTTCTTAAAGAGAATTGAACAATGAATGATGATCATATTTGAGACGAGGTTGATATTTCAAACTTTCTACAATGTTTTACTTATTGATACATATTTAATGGGGTGAGGAAAAAGGAATTTCGTGTTTCTTGCTTTTTTTTAACTAAGTATATCTTTTTCATTGTTGATCACATCGGATTATACAGGACAGAGTAGTAAAATTTTAGATAATTTACATTTCTACTACTCGAAAGGGGAAAACGCGTCAAATGCGACCAAGAAAATTTGCGATGTAAACGAGTCGATCTTTTTTCAGTTCATGTTGCAAAACAATCGAGCAATTTCCTTCTGGTGAAGTAGAGGTGAATTATGCACCACACAGTGGTAGGCCTGTCGTCGAAAAATATCATGGAAAATATCGTACAAGATCGTCATGATAGCAATCCTTGCATCGGTCCGTAGCAGAACAATGATCATAAAACCGTTTTGAAGTATTGGCAGAAGACTGGATACAAAAAAACTTGTATAGGAGAGGAATAGTATTTCATCAAGACAACTAAAGAAAGACCTCACACATCTTTAATGAAGCCCTAGAAACTTCAGGAAGCTGTGTATGGAAGTTCTTAACCATCCAACCTACATTCTGGACATGACATCAAGTGACTACCACTTTTCCTGTCTATGTCCAACGCGCTAGGGTCACAAATATGGGCTCAATAGCGGCTTGAGAAAATTGGTAGTCCAAACTTTTTGCCAATAGCGACAAGGGCTTCCACGAGAAGGGTATTATGAATTTGGATTCTCGTTGGTTTAATTTGGAGTATTGTAACACTTCTTATAAAATATTGAAATAACCCGTACACCGTTTTTCTCTCAAAACTTGTTAATTTCTTTTGTTTTATTCGCTCAATTTTTAAATGAAATCAATGTTTGTCAAAATTTGATTGGTTACAAAATAATCCTTTTCTTCATATGATATGACAGTTTTCAGCTGATTACTTCAATCTATCATTTTTCCTCCTGATGTATGCATTTTGTCTTCCTTTGGCAGAATTTAAAATATAAATTCATGGAAGTTACCAAGGTTAATAGAAATACAAAGTTAGACCATCATGTAATCGGGCTTGTTAGAATGTTCAATTTGATGTATTGTACCGACTGCTAGGCAAGACGGGCAGATTTTGCCAAAACACTTAAGCACTTATAGTCTATGACGTCACTATAGCTAGAATTTTCAATTTAATGCATCGGAGCGACTGCTGGGAAAGAAAACCAGATTTGAACACAACACACAATCGCTCATTTACTATGACGTCAACATGAAATGCGTGTTGGAAGTTAAACATCAGTTGTACACATTTTATGCTATAACTTTGTATTTCTATTAAACTTGGGAAGTTACGTAATTAGTGATTGAGTTATTTATTTTTCCTCGTGACGTATGTATTTTGTCTTCCTTTGGCAGAATTTACCTTGTAAGTTCATGGAAGTTACGTAGTTAGTAGTGATTGAATCATTCATGATATACTCCGCAACTTTAGCGTACAAAAAAAAGAGTATTCTTGTAGCTATTTGATTTTAGCTATGGTCCCAGAGTAAAAAAAAGATTTTTTGGGAGAATAGTAAAAAGAAGCCGAGAAATGAAAAACTAAATGAACTTTATTCAATTATAATTGTGCTCAAAAATGAATGGCAAGCATGTACGATCTTATTTCCAGCTTAACCTCCTTGCTTCTACCTCTTTCATAATAATCAAAAGAGGAGTGAATTAAAACTGTTATAAATAAATAATAAATATATTATATTTCATTAACATAAATATGCATATAAAAAGTTTTCTACCCTCTCACATAAAACATTTACATTTCTTTGTTAATTGAAAAAAATTATTTGACTTGGGATCAAAATATTGGCTCAACAAATCGAATGTGTCTTTCTCATAATATTAATAGCAGAGCTGCTTTCTAAAATAAAAGACACTTTGAAAATTTATTAATAGCCATGATACATGTTGTTGTCAATCATTACATTTTTTACTTATTTTTTAATATAGTTTTGTTTTTGCAGTCACTCTTTGATACATTGCATTATTTTATCTACACTTAAATTAAGTAATACCTGATCTGACGTCTATCTATTTTTAGCGTGTGAGCACAGTAAACGGTCATATTTGTTTTTTAATCTTATTATTGTTTTAAAAAAAGAAATTTATTCTAAGAGATCATCTGCACTAAGAGGTTAACATTTTTAGTTTTCTTTACCCGATCGCATAATACAGGTTAGACTGTATATACATATAAATATCTATAATCAAGGTTCCAGTCTATTTTGATTGGTGTTGCGCTCCAAATTTCTTCATTTGTTACAAAAGTCTGAATATCAATAAATTAAAATTGAAAGGTTGCTATGCGCCTTAACACTAAGAGAATAACAATTTATTAAGAAATTTATGTTTCTTCTATCATTATTATTCAAGTATATAAAGATTTAAAAAAAAATATTTCGAAACTTTTTTTAGATGAATAAATAAGCTTAAAAATGTAATTCTGCAGGTTTCCGGTAAAATTTATATTAGTCATTAGAATGACAGGATACCTTAAGGAGAAATATAATAGTATGACGTAGATATATACCGTGTATAAAGCGCATTCCTCTCATTTTACTTCATTCATTTCAACGAATGATTTGCTCAAAAGTTCAAGAAAAAATATCACAATTTATATTTTAGGAGTGAATGTATGATTTGTTTTGTAATTTTTTATTCCAATATATATCTAAAATAATCAATTTAAAAATGACATCGATTCATGAAGAATTTATTCTACAATAATAGAAAATGCCTTGTATTCTTGTGGAAATCTTCGCCGGACAAGATAAAAAGGAGATTCAAAACTTCTTACAGCTGGATGGGTCTTTTGATTGGAGAGTCAGGAAGTAACTAGAAGAGTCTTGAGGTAATTATTACTCTCCAAGAAGTCATTGACCTGGTTGACAGATTTTTTTTACTTTGTTGCCCCAATGTTTGGCCTCCAACCGGATTGGACCTCAACCATATGGCCTTCTTTGTATGGAGGTACTGTTGAGAAACATATTAACAGATCATTCTGCATCAATAAATTACACTGATGTGCAAGTTCCTTAGAAATTACGTAATCTGCCTGATGAACCTGTAATCAAGAACTGCTGCCGTCTCCGCGGTCAAGTCGAGCCTTTTATTGACGACAAAAGGCAGTTATATAGAGCAATAATTAACATTATTGATTCAGCTTTCAATTAGTTTCTGCTTTCGTTAAAATTAGAAGATTATTTTAGGAGAAAATCCATTTTAAAAACATCGTAATGGTTATTAAATAGAGATTGCAACAACGATGAAATGAAATGAAAAATAATTAATTATTTACAAACTATTGAAGAAAGTATTTTAATTAAAATTCAATACATTTTTGAAACTGCATTTTTTAAAAGAATAGGGAGATGAAGGGGGGGGGGCACCCAAAAGGATATAATGAAAAATGGCTCAACGCTTAGCTTTCTCTTTGATATACATATATAAAACATTACATTTTTAAGATTTATAGCATCAAAGATCTAATTAGAAGATAATAACACAAATAAATCAGTGATTTGACAATAGCCCAATGTTTATTTGTGAAAAAAGAATCATGTTGGGTTGTTCCATACTTACAAAGAAAGCCTTTGGATTGGACAACATAATTTATTGGCCAATCATTTTTTGTCTAAAAAGCAAGATGGAATTAATAGCTTGTGTGCGATAGAACAAGAAATCTTATATATTTAATAAAGCTTTTGTGTGTGTAACTTTTATGGGTACCCACACCATTGAGCCTAGGAGGCTGAAACTTTGCATAAGTGCTTATTTCGAGCTTGGTCAGGCCAAGCTCAATTTCAGAGGGTGAGGGCATATAAATAGGGATTGTTCTACACTCAAAAAATATTTTTTGAGCTCAAGAAGACTAGATAAGGAGCTAAGTATTAATTTGAAAACTCATTGGTGTCTCAAAAAACAACTATACGAATAAGGTCATTTTCGAAATTAATTCCTATCAAAAAATTTATATGCAAAATCAGATATCTGTGAAAATTGAACATTTGTTCTTTTTTCAGATGTAAAGAAAAAAAAAGCAAGAAAACAAATGAATATTTAATTTTTAAATTGAATAAAGTTTGTAGAAATTTGTTTGAAGATTTGTTTGCATATAAATTAAAGACATAAAAAATGATGTTAAACACAAAAATATGTCATTTTCAGAATACTTGTTCATTTTTTTCGTTAATTTCATCAAACGTAAATTTTCAATTTTGAAGAAGAAATGCCACAAAGCGGTACACATTGGACATAAACTTATAACACTTAAAACATGATAGTATTTTCAATTTGTAGAACATTTTATTAAATAATTTTTGCAATAGTTGCACAAAGGAGACAGTTATCAAGGTTAATTTTTTCAAATACATTGTTCTTCATAACTGTTTGGGTTTTGTGAGTTTGAACAAAATCTGTGTATTTTTTTGCTATTTACTATTTATTTTTATTTTTTTTGCAAAATTAGTGCAAAGCAGGGTTTTTCCATTTTTTTCCAAAAATGGAAAGTTTGGCAATTTTTTGACAAAATTAAAAGATGGAATTCTTATTTATTCATATTTTCGGTATGTTATTTGAATCTTATAATACCTTTTTTTAAATTCATAATAATAAAATATCATATAATATAGAGTCGCTATATTATAATGCATGTAAAAATACCCTAACACAGGCCCGTGCAACGCTGGATAACCTTGTGCTTGTACTTTATAAGCCGAATACACACTTTTTTTTCTTTCTTTTTTTTTTTTACAAACTAATGGCTATTTGTTTAAGTATAATAATTATGAAATGAAAAAGGTAATTTCTTAATGCATTTGTTTTCATTTATAATTTTTTACATAACTTAAACAATAGCCTTCAGTTAGAAAGAAAAAAAAGCAGATTGCAACCCACGTAAGCAACAACTTCCTTTGCATATATTCTTCGAATATGACCTCTTTTTAAATCTTTTTGAAAGTATTTAAATAGATTTTTTTAAGTTATTGAAATAGCAAAATGTATAATTTTAATATAAAGAATTTAAAAAAGAGGCATCTTCGAGAGTTTTTGTTCAATTTTGTAGTGATCCTATTTCTATGGGGGTGTAATAGCAAATAGGCAAACATTATCATCATATTTTCCCCAATTTTAATGCCATTTTCATGACATCATGCTTCGTAAAAGGAAGATTGAGGTAATCGAAGGAAGATACTTCTAACTTGATCATCCGCCTCAAGAGATGTTCGAATTCGGATTCCACAGGGGACGACGGGAGGAGAATTCTTTCGAGGAAAACTATTTATACATAATAAGGGAGTAGAGGGGACTCCTTCCTTGGGAATGAGATATCAGGATCGAAACAATCAAGGGATCCTTTCACTATGAGTAAAGTGTTATAATATTTCGAAATGGAACCACTTAAAAAATATAAAAATGGATTACAAATCCTTGGAGATGCATATTTTTTAATGAAATTTTTTTTTTTTGAATTATACATTGAATATTTTTCTATAATATAGGCTATAATATTCCTCATCACAATGTATTATGAATAAGTTATAAGGGCCTAAAACAGAGTGTAGTTTTTCATCATTTTTCACCCTAAAATTAGAAATATATATCAATTTCAAAACCAGATACAGAAAAACACTTTTTTATCATAGAAACACTATTATAAAAGTTTTATTAATTTTACTTTTAATTTAGGGATTTCTTGAGGGTAAAAATGACTCTTTATAATAATAGTCTCGATTTAAAATATTATCAGATATTTCGGAATTCAGATGACTGAAAAAAAAACCGAGATCAGTTTTGGATTCCTACATTCAAATTTATTGCCTTGAATTCATTTGTAGAAAAAGAATGCTCCCCAGTGTTATCAGTCAACTGAAGTTTTTAAACTGGTTCACATTCTTAGGTATTGCAAATGATCCCAAATATGTGAATAAAAAGCCCCTAATTGGTTGAAATATGTTAACAAAATATTTGACTGCATTGGACGTAAAAAGTATACTGAAATTTCTAATTTTCTTTATTTTAGCTAGAGACTTTTTCTATGTTAACTCAGAACATATCTAATAGTAATTGAAAATAAAATCATCTAAATTGGATAAATGTGGGGAGTCAACATTAAGAAAAATATTTGAGTCAAGTATAGGCTTAATATTTATGGGATGAGGTAAAATACCCAAGAATTTTAGCTATATTTTAATCCTTCACTGATTTAACAGATTTATATTCGCCATACTAAGATATTTCAATTAAAATCTATCAATTTTTCATTGTTTATTTGTGATAAGCAATTTTCGTGTCTTTAACTGCAATTTGTGGCACGCCCAATGGGTTATTGATAATAATTTGTTGATGGAAATTAAAAATAACTCGTCAAATAGTACAATTGTAATCTGCACTCAATTTTAAGAACAAATCTAATTCGCCCTTCGGTTGAAGGGCGAAAATGAACCTCAACTGTTGTAAATCTCCGTCTTTTCATATACCTCTTCAGTTTTGGGAACAAGAAAAAGCCACATGGGCCTAATATGGTGGCTAAGGCATGATTGTGGTGTTATTTTTGGCCAAAAAATCTCCGCGATTATTTTGTTAAAAATTAAGCAATTTCGGACCAAACTTCACTGACACATGTCTCATAACCAAAACGTTCGAGAGAAAAAATGGTGGCACTAGCCAACCGATATGTCAATATCCTCAGCAACTTCTCAGGTAGCGATTCTACAGTTTCTATCTGTTGTTGACCTCCTTGGATTTCCAGAGCAAGACTCGTCATTAGCATCTTCCCAGCCATCTTGGAAGAGCTTATACCCCTTGTAAACATTTATTCTTTCTCAGAATAGTTTCACCGTATGTCATTGTCAACATTTCATGTGTTTTGGAGCACTTAATTTAATTTCTTCCACAAAATTTGATGCAAATTATTTTATCCATGTTTTTCAATAGCAAAAAATTGCCGAACACAGAAAATACCTCTAACCATTATACATCTCACAAACAAGCTAAACATTATATCATATGTCTGAAACAGTAAATATGTGTTACACGTAAGTGTACTAACATTTAAAAAAATAGAGCATACAAAATGTACGTTACCAGCAAAATTTGAAAAGTCACCTTACTTATTGAACACGCCTCGTATAACCCATTATGTTGCACATATGAGATGATGTGTCTGATTATTTTTAAATATCGATAGAGACCTTGAAATAAGTCCTATCTATGTTATGTTATGGTTTTTTGTAAGTGCACGAGATAAATTGGGAGGGAGACATATGATTCTACGGAATTAAGACCTTTGTTAATATCAGCTGGTTGTTTGGAGGAAGAAAATGAATTACTGATATATAGAGAAAAACCTTCTATGTACGTTTAAAATAGCATTCGTGCATGAAAAATATAATAATACTATCTAAATCCTTTTTTATTTATTTTATTATTAATTTTTAATCAATTGACACCAAAAGTAGGCGAGAATGCTTACTTCAGAGGCGGGAAGTTAACACCATCACGACCTATTATATAATGAACAAAAAAGAAGAAAGAGCTTACGTATCAATCGGGTTTTTTTTTTCTCTTCTCTTATTGCTATACTTATTTTTTTCTTTACACACATCCCCTCTTTATTTATGCTATGATCATATATAATTGATATAAAAGTTGAAATAATATTATAAGCAACGATGAAAAACATTCAAAAAGTATACAGAGAATTTATGTTTAAATATATATACATTTTCTCTTTGATCTTTCTTTGCAATGACTAAAAAAAAATATCAAGGGGCTTTTTTACGAATCAATTGATATTCCTTACCTTTATACAAAAGACATATATTTTTAAAAATTCATCTCAAATAATGCGACAAAGGGGAAACATATTTTTTTATCATGAATATGTGAAAACTACGTGTACGAGAATATAAACAAGGATTTTTATGTTTTGCCTGATGCAAAATGAATTCTGCATTATGCATCGGAAGAAAAAAAAAATTTATGAGTTATAATTTGTTAAAATTGATCTTTTTCTTTTTTTGACGAAGTAAAAGTTTGTATGTATTTTGACTTATAAAAATAATAACAAAAGCTACATTTGTTTTTTACAAAAAAAAATCATGTGGCAATATGTGATCATTATTTATTTTTATTTTTTTCAGGTAATTTCTTCGCATGATTTCTTTAATTCAATACGCTTCCTATAACTGGTAAGACATGCCAAAATATTTTTTTAATAAATATTTTTAACTTATTTTTGGAATAATGAACAATATATTCGCTATAGTTTTAATTATTGAAGAGCAATATTAATTTCGCTATACGACATTAGATAATACGCATTAGTCAACAAATATAAGGACAAGATGACACTTTTTTTTTTGTCTTGCTTAGCCTCATTAAAACAAAAAAGAATCAGAAACAAGACAAAAAAATAACGAGGCAAAATCTGACAACACGGGATAAAACAGGCATAAAAAAAGACGAGACGAAGAGAAAAATTATTTACGAATACTAATATAACTGATTATTACCATACAACCCGTCCCAAAATAGAGAATGATCTATAACCAGAGCCCTATAAACTTTTAGGTCATGAAAGTAAAAGTAATGTGTTGAAAACTTTCGTTAGCCAAGTCACAAATATTGCAACACTCTAGAAATTAATTACAAAAGACAATTTTGAGAAATAAACTTTTGTGCTTCATCTTCAACTGACTTTAACTTCTTTCAAAAAATGTTTCGAAAAATTATACATGCAAGTTTAACGTAGGATATGGTTGAGGGAAAGGCCAATGTAGTAAACCTGAACTCAACAAGGATTCTTAGATTCAATCGCAGAAGTAGTGGAGGTAAAATATATCAAAATAATTTTTGTATAATAGGGGCAAGTTAGTGATTAGATGTCTTGTTCAAAACTAGGGCAAGTACATTGAATTATTTATCGGTCAATTGGGTGTAGGACAAAATTAAGCTGGTAAAAGAAATATAAATACTCTCTGAACTTTACAATTTGGGACGTCTTGGAGATGTATGTATGTCGCGCCTCTTATCCAAATTTGGATTCGCTCCGAGCGGTCATTGTGGCAGCTTGGTACGCCATGGCCACGGCTTCCATATTCAAGATGTGTAAATCTATTTGCCAGGGTGTCGAGGCTGGTATTGCTTGTGGAGGAGAACGTCTCGAATAAATGTAATGCTAAATATAGTATTTAAACATTTCACAAATTGGTTTTGAGTTGCTTGTTCTTGATTCCATAATAAAAAAAATATTGTAATTTAGTCATGCTAACGCAAGTTTTGAGTCATCACCCTGTATATATTTTAATACAAACCAAAATATGTGAGTAATTTAATTTTTGTAATAAAACTTTAATTCTAGAACACCTTGTACATACATATAACTAATCAAATTCATATTTCTTAAAGTATAAATGTACCCTTTGAATAACTTTTATTACTTTGTAACTAATCGAAAGATAAATTATTCATGCGTCAAATTAGTCCTTTCTGCATTCATATATTATGTATGTATGTAAAATAAAAATCCAATACTTTTTAGTCCCCAGAGGTAAACAAAATCTTTCTTTTTCTCAAGTTTTATTTTAAAATTCTATTTTTTCCTAAGAATTAAAAAAATGATTTATAGCCCTGTTTGAAAACTTCATTTCTTAAGAATAAAAAGGGGAAGCCCCCCCGTTTAAAATTCAACTTTGAAATAATTTTTTCTTGAAAAGTTATACATGGAAGTTGAAAAAAAATAGATGGATGTGTAATTCAATCAAGAAAATTAAGTAAAACTTATTATTTTGTGTTGTTCTGGGTACAAAAGACTACTATAACTAGAGTTCCAAAACAAAAATATGACCTTTAACGAGTGCGATCCTTTGTGTATTTGCAATCTGAAATGTTTTTATTATATATTATAGCTCTTATTATTATTCTCTCATTCTTCAGGAGGGAACATCTAAGGAAAAAGTACTCATGTATTAAGAAGAGTAGCACTGATAATTTGCTCAGAAGTTTTAAGTAGTAATGAAAGTCGTGTATATTTAGACTATTTAAAAAAAGAATTCGTAAATCAACATGGTAAATTTGAATAATTTTTGGAAGAAAGCATATCAGCTGGCATGATGTCTCATTAGATCAGCTACAAAAAGTTGTGACGAAGAGGGAGGGAAAGAAAGAAAAAATCAAGGACCTATAAATAATGACTCTGATGGCAATCCTCAATTATACTCTTAATCCAACAAGGACTTAGAAATATAACTTCACAAAAAAAATTCTATGTTTCTCTTTGTCTTTTATGAGCACACTTAAATGTCGATTTTCATCACAACATTAGTGATAAGTGTAAGTCTTTGTTATCCCTGGAGTAGAATTGAGAATTGACTTAGGAGTAGCTCCTGGTTATGTCCTTAATAGATACAGAGTGAGATGAGTCTATTATTCATTTTGAAGAACATTCTATGTAAGTTTGTCTGAGTAAAGGAGGATTTTTAATATTGAAAAGTCGGATTTACATACTACATACTCGTAAACCTCTATTTACAGTCCTATTCAAAATTGTTGATTCCATCTTAAGCTTTAGTCTAAATAATCAAAAAAAAAATGTCAAAAACTTATCACATTACTTTATAAGCTGACTTAATTCATTTTAGCTTATATCCTTCATATTTAAATATTTGGCATTTATACGTATTTTTCATGTAGTAAAAGGATACTCAAAAACTCATATGTAAAAAGATAGAATTAACACTATTGATGGACCGATAATCAATTTGGCCGATTACCAATTAATTGTCAGTTATTAATAATCTAATTATTTATTAATTTAATGGTAAATACTAAATACAGTTTTTAAAAAAGCCCAGTTAAAGGCAGTAGTACTTATAATATTGCAAAATATCACTGGCAGTATTTCCTTAGCTTTGTACCGTCTATCATATAGTTATATACCCTTACTCTTAGCTTGCGTTTGTTATTAATGCTATTCTCCATTCTTTTATAAATTAAATTGATGCAAGTTTATATTTTGCATTTACTTACGTAGTTTTAGGGATGAAAATTATTTAAAATTTAAGTTCCCTCGAAGCTCCCATTATGACAGCACGGTACGCCAAAGACACAAATTTCATCGTCAAGACATCAAGACACCAAGAAGTCAATTATTGATATGAATTGTTCACACTGGCCCATACACTTTAAAAGACTCAGACATTATACTACAATAATAATGTTCACTTCTGGCCTACCTCCCTGTGGCCCTCCTCCAGCCTTGAGAGCAACCCTCAAAACTTTTGCAGTTTAGTACGTCATGTAGAAGAATGCACCTCTCATTAAAATTTGGATGCACTCTGAGTTTCCATAATGAGTGCAGTTTACGCCATGGATACGACCTTCATCGTCAAGATCTGTTAATATGTTCGCCAGACCGTCAAGGCTCTAATTACGTTTGAAAGAAGACATATTTTTCTGTCACAGGTCGGTCAAATTGACTCTCTATAGAGATTTATATAAAAAGTATGTAAGTACGATGAGGGATCGTAAAAATTAATGAGTAAAAGTTGTACCGACTTACCTATATATGAGTGAAGACAAATTTATATGTTCGTATACATGCAATGTCATTAAAATATGTGGTGTGTTCTTAACGTGGCTAAAATATTTAATAGGAGTAAAAGAAAGGGAGAGAAAAATTAGAAAAAAAGTGAGACTTTCTCGTTACTTATTTATTTATTTTTTTAGTTATTTTACAAAATGTTATTTTTACAATCTTATGTATATTTTCCGTTCCTTTTTCCTCATTGTCTTTTTTTTTTATAACTTAACATCATTTACATGAGAGAGAGAAATTAACTATGAGAAGTTAAATACTTTGTTTTCTATTTTTATCGAAATGAACATTAGTGGAGTAAAAAATTGTTAATGTAATACAACATTTATACAAATATTTGAGAGACTTTCTCTGGCATATTTGTCAATATATATTATTTGGATTTGTATAGTCCTGAATTCGAATCAAAACTTTTGAGTTCGAGAGCTTGCATATTGGTTCGAGTTTTTGAATATCAAGTTTATTTCGAGTTTTAGGAGTATTGAGTTAAGTCGAAATATGTTTTCATTGAATTGATGCACTCTAAGGAAAAAGACAACAGACAAAGAAGTTTTGTTTTTGATCTGTATTTAAGACTGAAGACTGTAAGTCCCGTCCAGCTCAGTCTTGCATATCAGTCAAAAAAACTTATTAAGTTTGATCCTTGATGACGTAACTAAAATTTATTTATTCTTTTGTTAATAAGTTCAAGTACATATAGTACTAAAGACTGGTCCCAAGGATTGATAAGACCGTTCGTAAGACAGGAATTGATAAAACCGTTCTTAAGACAGGAATTGATAAAACCGTTCTTAAGACAGGAATTGATCTAATAAATAGGGGCTGACAAAATACTAGTCAGATTTATCAATGGGAAAAAAATCAACAACTTGAATTATAATAGGTTTAAAGTATTTAAAGAACGCTATGTACACCTTTTGTTTCGCGTCACTGATAGAAATGGAACTTTTGTATATAAATATAAAAGTTTTATTCTTGTCACATTTTAAAAATGTTTCATTCTGGTTTATTTTTTGGTTGAGGGTGTGTGAATCAGTGAATATTTTAGAAGTATATGTTTATTGATTCACTATTATTTTAACCACCATTTTGCTTCTTTCTTTAGATTATCTTTCAGTTGAATAATGAAGCCAGTTTGACGACTTTAATAAGGCAGTCAATTAAATAATATTTGGTAGTTTAAAAAAATATTACATCACAACAATTCAAAAATAAATTATATTAATTTAGGTTGTCATGTATAGTTATTAACATTTTAACTGCATCACAGCCAAGTCTATGATTTCCTTTTTTCATTATCGTTGCAAAATGAAGAAAGCAGAAAAACTAGGCAACAAAATTTACAAGGATTTACTCAACATAAATTTAGAAAGAACATGAGATAATATTTATGGATGATTGAATATTTCAATCGAATTCTTCAAATAATATTTCGGAAATATTTAAGTAATTTTCAGAAAATGGTCTATTAAGTTAAAGTCCAGTTTTTAACGAGGTCGAATAATACTTGAATCCAACACTATTATATATTTAAGGAGGAAAGCTAAGGGTTTTTTTCAAAAAGTGTTTTTGACATTTTCTTCTATTGAATACTAGTACTCGTAAAAAAAATCATGGAATTTTACCTTTAAATATTCTATTTTATTTTTGACAAATTAATGAAGTGAACGTTTATTTGTTTGTTACCCTATTTGAATGTAATAAGATATGTACATATATGTTTCTTTTAAGGGACAGTCAACAAGGTGTAACTTGATTTCTCTTCCATTTTTTAGATGCAATTACATAAAATATTAAAAAAGAAAACCTTTTTGCACTTACTTAAAATTTGGCGTGCATTTATCAAACAACTTATTTCCATATTAAAAATCAATTTTTTTTTTGTACAGTTCTAAATATACGCAGTGCTCTTTTTTTATTTATTCTCAGCAAACATTCGGTTGGCATATATCAAACTGAAGCTTTAAAACAAAGATACGAAACGTACTGGTTAGTTTAGGACAGATACATAGTTGTGCTCTTATCTTTTCCCCTGCGAAAGATGCCCCTTTGTAGGATACTACATATGACGTCACTATATCTTTGTTTTTATTTACATTTTCCTCATGTTGTTTGCATCTATTTTTTCATCTGCAGAATTTACCCTGTTTATTCAGTTAAATAGAATTTTATTCTTTTTTGGAGTGTACTTTTAAAGTATCAAATAATATGACTGTTTTAAATTTAATCGAATTCCCTCCATCTAGAAATAATAAAATCATAGCTCAAGGAATTCTCCGAAATATACATAGCTTGTCTTATGCAGACATTAGAACTTAAAATTTTCCTTAAGAGTTTCTTTTACTCTTGGGCAACGCGTAGTTTTATGTGTAAGAAATACATACTTGCACTTCTTTCTAGCACTCATGTGCTTGAGTAGAGGATGTCTTTGAAGAGAGTCGAGATATGATGACACTACTTATGTCAATGATAATTTCATTGAACAAAAGTTGGAACAGCTTTTACGTCTGATTCGAACGCGTCTTTAAAAACTAAGGTGCCATTCGGACGGCGCGTAGAAACTTTGAGACTAATGAGCTATTATACCTATAGATTATACGTTAATTTTATTGGCTTAACAAAACTAGGGTTTGCATGTGTTTATATGAATATTTACAATGGTATTTAAAAGATAGAAAGAAAAAATCAATTTACAGGTAAATTCTTTAAGAACTTTTGACAAACTGTTTATTTGTGAGAATTTAGCATTTTGCAAAAAAAAAAAAAATAACGGTTTTAGAACAATAAATTTATTGGTCAAAAGTATTTTTATTAATTTTCACCTATATTGTTTTTTCTTCAATTTTTTCAATAGTGGAAAATTGCAGAGCCCACCAAAAGACGTCGAACCTCCTTATCTGTCAAAAATAAGTAACTGTATGAAACGGCTTGTCAACATATGTTGTGAACATATGTACCATAGATAATTATAGTTTATCTATGAGACGCTAGTGTCGTGTCAGTTCACATCAACTGTAGTACCCCCCCCCCCTCCTCCCCATATGCTCATACAAAATATTCTTTTAAAATAATTAAGTTTCTGATGAGTATAGCATAAAAACACTTTGACAACAGCTTATGCTATGTCGATTTGATAACTCCCTCCTGAATAAAACTTCATCACTCTATAATTTCTGTTATATGTGTACCAATATCGTAAAAAAAATAATTTCAAAATCGAATGAGGATTGAATTTGGAATTAGAAAATAAGGATTTATTTTTTATCAGAGTTCGTATATGTATATACAGTGTGAAACAACTATATCCAGCGCAACAGATTTTCGGATTTTCCGACATAGTATATATGATGAAGAAATTGCTGAATAGGTGCCCTTTTTTTGTGAATTATACGTAAATACGTTTCACTGAATAGCCACAACATCGCCATGAAGTCAACAACAGAAGATTTCAAACTTTCAGAGGTAGAACGTAGGTCCGCTGTTGGTATGATATTATCAAACAACGATTTAAATATTGGCAATGCTGAAGTCTCAATTATAGAAGGGATCGACGGGAAAAGGATTAAGAGTTGTAGAAGGCCCTGGTAGAGACCAAAGACCCCAGTGGAGTGATTACAAGGAAGGAAGTGCCGGAGTACAGATCTCTTATCTCCCTTTAACTTAATCAGATAGATTATTTTGTTTAGAGCTTCCTTGATTCAAAGGTCAACAGAGGTCCTCACACTACGGAGAAGTCTCTGAGCAACACTATCGACATAGAATTCAGGAGTTTATTTTATTGGGCGAGTGCGCGGTTGAAGACTCGAATCTAGCGTGAATGGAGGGTACATTGAGAGATATATATTCTCTACTTTTTTAACTGTTTATAAGTTTTAGTTTTTGAACCAATCTTAAAAAATGAACATTTTATGTTATTATTGTAAGCTTATATACATGATGATGATGAGAGCTTGAGGAACGGAGATGTGTTTATTTTTGTGTTTGCATATTTAAATCCATATACATAATAAATACACAAAGGAATATAATTGCTAAATAAATGTAACTGCAAATGTACTATACTTTTATAACAAACAAACATTTAGAATTACATATTATATGAGTAGGAGTATAATACAATTAAAAAGCCCGTTTTTCTATTATAGCTTCATAGACAATAAAAAATGTAACAGGCCTAGGGGACGCTTCTAAAGAGTGGGGGAAAAAATTTACTGTAATTACAATGTTATCCGCCTTGATTTTAGTTACGAGACTTCATTACGCAGCCAAGCTACAATTGAAAAAAGAGCAAGTTTTTTTTTAAATGGGATGAGTCTGTAAGTGTAAAAATCTCGGAGAAGGAACAAAAAAGGCAATACGTCTACGATCTTCTCCACGCCAGTGTCAGTGACAAGATGGCTATAAAGACCGTTGGCGTCTCCATCCGGACTGCTTACTACATCAAGTAGTTCATTAAGGCGTCAAGAAGAACCAAAACTTCTGCAGCAACAATATGGTTGACTTATGGCTTGCCTCTATGTGGCCCTCTTGCCCTTTATGGACTTTGAAGTTTGAGGGTGTATTGGAGAAGAATGTCTGCAGTACTTCTCATCGAAATTTAGATTCGCTCCGAACTGCTATCACGACAACGTGGTAGGCCACGGATACGTACTTCATCGCCAAGAGCTACCAATCTGTTCGCCGGCGTGTCTCGTCTGTCATTGCTTGGTAAGGAGGACATGAGGAAAAATGACAAAAAATGTTAAAGTGGCTTCTTTTTTAGTATAATAAAAAGCGGCATTTTTCTGCTAAAAATAGATACTAATGAATCAGAAGAATCTATTCCAGCTACCATTTGGGTTTGGCAACTTTGATGTATAGTTTTTTTTTTTATTGTCTGTATTACATTTGCATTCCTAAACTAATTATCTTCTATATCAACTAATACAATAATACTCTGATTAATCCTTTTGGGAGTCACCGTAAATTATACTTAAAGGTCCAAAAATTCCCTTTCATAATTAAACAAAAATAATATAATAGATTCTATAGTTGATAAAAGTCATAGTCGGATCATACAAAGTGTTATATATCAAATGAATGTTATACGTTATGTCAAACATTACTGAATATTTAATTTTAGTTCATAAATTTGAATATAAAGCCAATAGTTTTACGAAAATATATTCAAAAACACTTAGTTGTATAAATTTATGAAGTAAAAATAAATTGAGGATTTCTTTTAATTTCTATAAATTTATTAACTAGGGTTTTTGTGTTAATGGACCATAATTTTATTTAGAGGGAAGAGCTACTAGCTCAAATTTTTTGGTTTTAAGCCATCAGTGAGCTTAGTTATTTTAACACAATTGTATTGGAAGTATTGTTTTCAATAGCAATTCAGAATAGTACTGTTTTAAATGCTTAACCACTCCCTTACCAATGTTGTTCCGGCATACCAAATAATACTAGTATAAAGCAAAACAAAAATTGAGAGTTGAAATTGACTATAATCATCATAGAATGGAGAAGATTCTTTAGATCACAAAAGTAAAAATTCGATGTATATTGTTTATTTTCATGTTTATCGAGATAAAAACAATCAAGGGAACACCATCTCAAACCAAGGACACAGCAAAATAAAAATTATGTCAATCAGTGTCATTCCTATGTTCTAATAAACTTTTTTTCGAATCAAAGTAGTATACGAAGCATTTGAGAAAACTTCAAAAAGGTCCAACAACTTATAAATATGTATAAAGCCCTAAATTCTAAGCCTTTTGTAGTTGGCTATCCGAGCATTGTTTTGTTATATTTTCCGAAGCCGTTATCATTTTTCTTAGATTTGATGATCAACATTGGTCTAATTTCTACCTATGACCTTGTTGGATACAGAGTGACACTTTTTTTTACTGCTGCTTGTATGTAATTCAATTAAACCTCACAACAACGAAGTTGCTCTTTCTCCAAATATTCTTCAAAATTGTTAAGGTGACCATGTTAGTTTTCGGTGTTTCTTTTTTTAATATACCAAGAGTGCTTTGAATTTTCAACTCTTGATATATACAATAGAGCGGGTTGACTTTCAACTTTTTTTCAAATTTCGATTACGAGTTGTGCAGAAAAGTTGTTATATGAAAATTACCTACGCCAAATTGCATTGTCCTATGTGATCATCTTTTGGTCGCACATCTCAATCAACCTATGAAAAAAGGTAGAAACTCACTAATTAGTGACTATAGATACTAATAATAGATTTTTAGTTATTTTGCAAAAATAGTTTTGATAGACATTTTTTAACCCTTTAAAAAGTGTTGCAAAAGTGTTTTTTTCTAAAATTGTCTTATTGAGCAAAAAAAAAAAAAAAAATTAAGAAATTTTGATGATCCTCCTATAGGGGGCATCATTTTTTTTTTCATATTTTCAGAAACGACAAATTAAATTTTTCTGATGATATTCTTTCTTTTTGATCCGTAGGGTAGCTTCAGAAAAAAAGTTTTTTTAATATTTTTTACTAGCTATAATCATTAATTAAAGTAAAATAAGGATAAATGCTGTATTTTCATTTTTATGAACGAAGTAAAGAACTGTTGTCTCCTTTCAAACTTTCAAATAGATGTGCTACCTAAAGATGACATCGTAGGTCAATGAAACTTTAAGCAGGATACTGCTTTACCAAATCCTAACTTTTCCGAACGAGCCGTAATTGAAATTAGAATAAAGTTGAAAAAATAACCGGCCTAATGTACATTCATATCTTTATGTAGGGTGTTTCTATTTTGCTATTGTTGTTCAAGTAAGGAAATTGAGAGAGTGAAAGGGAGTAACATTAATATTTATGTCAGAGCGATATTTGGGATAAATGTATGATGATGACCACCACTCACTTGGAGCAAGGTGCTCCAAATTGAAAACTATCCTTATAATAATAATACTAAAAATAAAATAGTAATGATAATATTCTTTTACCGAGTTTTATTTACATTTTTCATTCACATCATTATGATCACACACTTCTTTTACCTACACATGAAAGAAGGGGGATCTTTACTTATATATCAACCATGCTTTACCTAATATAATAAAATGTTCCTTATTGTTAATATTATTGTAATATTCAAGACCTTCATTCATGCATGTATGTAGGAGTAATCATGTCTTAATATCCCCCGTATCACGTTATTAGTTACTTGATACCTAAAAGAAAATATATACATATATAATGAAGAAAGAAAATATTTAAGTCTTTATCATTTTGGGGTCCTCATATTTGTTTCTGCATATAAAACATATTTCTTCTATCTCATAAAATGATTTGGAGGATTGTTCATATCGAATTGATCATTTGACTTATTTATAGGCCCAGGTGCAACAAATTTTTATTGCTTCAATTGTTTTTATTATTAATTGAGGAAAAAACTACACGTCATTAGTAAAAGATAATTATAACGTGTTAAAACAAATTTGGTTTTTGGGAAAATACATTTTAATAATAGCTGTTGTAAAAAGAAATCATTTTTTTTTTTTTTTCATTAGATAGCTTTAGTAATGTGTATCCTGCGCTATGGTTAATAATGGAAATTATCGATTCCGATGGAAATTAAAAAGTCCATTAAAAATAATGGATTTCCTTCTACTACACCTTACTTAAAATATACTCCCTTTTAGTGTTATTATTTAACCCAAACTGGTAATTATATAATACAAAGTCCAACAGTGCATCACTCACATCTGTCACCCTCTAGTTAGGCCCTTTCTCTTCTTCTCTAAGAAACATATGACCAATATGAATTTCAAGTTATTTACGATTCTAGAATAGATTATTTTTGTAAGCGTGGACGTAAATCGCAAAGATATAGTATTATATGTTTCGATAGACCTCGAAACATACTTTTGTAGACTCGACGTAATGGGACTAAGTTTAACCCCCTTGCAGCATATATGATCATTTGCACTTTGGATATCAAGGACTCATTCTTTCCTAACTCCACGTATCTTGGGGATGTAGCATTGAGCCAATCACGAGTTAGTAATATATAAATATTTATATAAAATTTAAAATTTATATAAAGCTCTCTACTATTTCTATGTTTAAACTGAGAACTTATGACGTCAGACCACTAAAACAGTATTTAATGTAAGCCAAGTTCGTACAACTGAAAAAACTCAAACAGTAAATAGTAAGTATTACCATTTGAAGAAAGTTTGAGAGAAGAGCAGATTAGATGTCAAGAGGTTATATTAAATTATCTGCAAGTAGATATGAGAAGTAGAAAAGAAACACTAAATTGTTCTGATGTGGATCTTCACAGCTACTAAGAGTTCAACACGACTCACACTTATATTAAGCCTACAAGTAATCATCATTGTTACTCTCCGTCTTTTATGAGCACACTAGCAATTAATTAATACTGAGATGATCTTTCTTCAAGAAGTAAAGACTAATGATGACATCTTTGTAAAATAAAATTTTATACAACTCTAAGTATATAATCTTTTTTTGATTATAGCTAATTGTATGTAGTAAAATATCAAACTAATTACATATATGTATGTAAAAATGTGCTTTCTTAAAAGTAAAAGCACTTTTTTTCTATGATTATGATGAACATCTTTATTCTAACATTAAATACATTATTTTCTTAATTAAGTACTTACGTAAATAAATAAAAATATTACATTCAAACACTGAATGAGCTGATATTACAATTTTTGCCCTTATTCTTAAAAAATGTATACTTATTTCATTTCATTTGTCTTTTATATCCCAAAGAGAACATTAAAATATAATCATTTTGTATTGGAAGTAGTTTTTCCCTTCTATTTTTCCTTTAAATGAACCATTGATTAAATAAATTTACTTCATTATCTGTTTTAACTTGTGCATAATAATTTACCGCTTATGGTATCTATTATATTTGTGTTTAAATGTTACAAATACAGAAGAAAAAAAAGATCAAAACTTTTACTGTTTCAATAAAACAATCCCAAAATAATTTTAAAAATAAATTTTTTTTTTAAAAAACAATACTTTTTGTAAAATTTATAGCCGGACTACCATTGAAAATTTAACCTGCTCATCACTGCAAGAAAATAATAAAGTTACATAAATTGGCATAGCAACTAAGCAATTTTTTTAATGATCTTTTAATTTATCAGATGGAGTTACACCCATTAAGTATAAGTAAGTATTATATTATTAAAATTACTAAATCTGACTAGCGTATTGTCTTTAAAGTTCGTATGCATATCCTTATTTTTCCTTTTATAGGAGTGGGCCTGAATTGAACCTACATATATTGAATTTAAGGTAATAATTTTTTACATGCTAAGTAGCACAAATTTAAATATTAGAACTTAAGCTAATAACACAGGAGAACACTCATTTTGTACAAGTAAATTCAAGCCAAAAAATAAATTTATCTTTGAGCGCAGAATCCAAAACTAATCAGTCATCTGAATTGTGAACTCTCTGGGATTATTGTAATTGGCACTATTATCGTTCAGAGTCCTTTTTTACCCTTAAAATAATCCCCAAATTAAAAGTAGGATTATTAAAATTTATTAAAAGTGTTTTTGAGAAATTATATTTTATGGAATAAAATTTCAAAAATTAAGTTTTTGGAAAAAAAATTTCAAATATTAAATATTTTCCAAAAAAAATTTTAAATATTAAATATGTTCCAAAATAATTTTCAAATGTTAAATATTTTCCAAAATAATTTCATATATACACATGACTTCAAAAACATAAAATTTTTTAGAATTTTTTTTCAAAAATACACATTTGTTCACACAAAATATACAAGAATTTCGAAAAAATATTTCAAAAGTCCATAGCTATTCATAGAAACTATTACTTTTGAAAATTTTAATATTAATTTTTTTTTTTGGGGGGGGGCTACAGCCCCTCCAGCCCATCTCTTTAAGATGCACTTTAACTTACCCTTAATACATAGTGATGAAGAATATTATATCCTATATTATAGAAAATAATTAATGTATAAATTAAGAAAAATGTATTTTTAAAATATAAATCTCCAAGGATTTTTTTTTTAAGTCACTCCATTTGTATCCTACTTTTAATTCAGTCATCGTTTAATGGATAAAAATGACTCTGAACAATAATAGTGCCAAATTATTATAATCCCAGATATTTCAGAATTCTGATAACTCAGAGAAAAAATTAGATCAGTTTTGTATTCTGTGCTCATAGACAAATTCGATTATTATCTTCAATTCATTTTTTAAAATCCCCTGCCCCCCTAACTATTCCCTTGTGTAATTAGCCAATATTATTTAGTGTTTTGTTAAATTATTACCTTGCTCGTTAATACAATAAAAAGATTTTAATCAAAACTTAAAATCAGTTGGTACCTTCTACTGAAAATACATAAGCTTAACCGATTCAATGAGCTAGCTTATAAATATTGGCTGTTTTTTTTATAAATATAACAATTTTAAGCTTTCACTTTTATTAAATTATTAAAAATTCAAATTGATATCATAATTTTTAATTGGAGAAGTATATCGTCTGATGATTTCATTTTTGAAAAAATGAGTGAAAGAAAAAAAATGCATTCAAAAAATATATAAATCGAAAAAGTATCTTCTATTAATCATATCAAAGTTAGTTAAATCAATATTTAAATTTGTTAATAAAATTAAATGTAAAAGAAAGGAAAATGAAGTAATGAATCAATGAACAAAAGGTTCAACTTTTTTAAGGAATGGCTACATAACTTACTAAAAAGATAATTAATTAATTGATAAAATGCACATTGTGTAACAAGCACATCATATATACGAACCTCCTACAGGGTGTGCAAACTATCGATGCCGCAAAACCGATTTTCTTCAAATGCAATTTTCTCTCCAACCAGTTATGAGATAAAAAAAAAACGCAGATTCTGATAAATTTTAACCAGTAAAATCACCTTCAACCTCAATTACAGTCTCTATACGCTGCCTTTGCTACTTGTTCCCTTGGCAAATCCTGGAATCGATCTAACAGATAAGTTCGTCTTTGGTGTTGCTGGGGGTTCGTTTGGTTTGTCGTTTTATGGTGTCTTACAAAAAAATCAATCATATTCAGATCTCACAAGTTTGGAGGCCAAAAATTCGGCTAGATGAAGGTGTCTAAATTGTTTTTGAGCCATTTGATACTTCTTTTTTTCGAGGTGTGGCAAGGAGCAAATCCTAATGCCCCATATAAGGCCTCCCCTTGTCAACCGTGTCAATTCAGGGCTTCACACTGGTCTTTAGCACGTCCAGGTAGGATCAGTGTTGACCCTGAGGCCTTGTTTGGGGAACGCATGAGATCGGATTTAATCATCCCAAACACCATTATTTGTCTCAAAATCACCTTCAGAGACCTCAAATTTCCTCTTTTACTTGCAAACGAACGTGTTACTGAGTCCCGAGCAATTATTACGTTGTCACTCACGGTACAAATTCCGAAGAGGAAGCTTTACCTTTTCCAAATATGTGGAACAACGAACACGTCAATTGATTCCATTTATATCCAACTGTTGTAAGTTTGAACAAGCTATTCAAAAAAAATTAGCTGTCTAACTGCCTTAAATTTTCCCAAGAGAGCGTGCCAAAGTGGCAGCTTGGAAAGCTTGCGAACCCTGAATAATATTATTTTTTCAAAGAATAAAATTAAGATATTCTGATTAAATATATTTGTATGTACATGTATAAAATCTCTTTTTCTTCAAATACAAAATGTACTCACATACATATTTAGGTTATAACATTAAGTTTGTCTAATAAAAAATGCACTCCCAATAACTGTGTTTTTAATTATAATAATTGAAGTATTGCATTTAACTTAATTATTATTTGTTTCCACATATATATACATAATTTTTAATGGGTTATGAATAAAAATAGGTTACCTAATTTATTATGCGTTTTCATTCTTAGAAGCACATCAGCTTTATTATCCCTGATGTGTATGGAAGCCACATCACGAGTCTTTTTTTGATCGAGGTTACGTAAATGAGTGACATAATTTATTTTCTAAAAATTTTGCACATAAAAATCTTCAAACTCGAGAATTATCCGTTTAAAAATATAGGTTCTGTGATTTAAAATATTTTAAATCACTGAAGATTTTCATTTTAAAAAGGATAATTGTTGATGTTTGAAGATTAAAATATACAAACTTCACAGAAATAGATTGTCTTTTGGCCTGTTCCAAAATTATAACTACTAAAATGTAACAAGTTTTTTACCTGTTCCCATTGTTTTGACACGCTTATTTTTTCCTTGTCTATAATACAAATATGCTTCAATAATTAGGTATATATTTAGGTTATTTAACTTTACTGTTCCTACATTATTCAAAGACTAAAATCACAAATAAGACCCACAAAAATGTTATGCAATATGAAAATGATATCTTTTAGTACAAATTGATAGCAAAATTTTGAAAATTGAACGAGAGGGCTACAAATACAAATTCCAGTGTCAAGAAAACGGGTCCAGGTCATCTCATGGATCTGAAACTTTACTATGATGATTTTTAGAGTAACCTTCCAGGTACACGGAAAAATTATTAACTTCTCAGACATGAGTAGCATATTCATAGCTAGAGTTGTATAAAACAGGACCTCTCGGTATGTAAAAATAAAAGAAAAAGAACAGCTAACATGGTAATACTGACATTTTGAGGAATTCTTTGGAGAAGAGAAGTTCAGCTGTCTTGACGGTTCATTTGATCAGCTGCAAGTACCATAAGAAAATGAGTAAGAATTCTGATGGCGATCCTCAATTATTCCACTGTGAGTCTGACAAGGACTTACATTTATAACTCCTTATTTGATTCTCTGTATTTATCTCTAGCGTTCATGTGCACACGCAATAGTCATTACTTTACATTTTAATGTTCTCTCTTCAAGAATTAAAGAATTTTTATAATATTTTGGGAAACTAAAAAAAATACTTTAGTTTGGCAATTAAAAAAACCTTGCTCGCGTTAAGTTTATATTTTATACTAACCTATTGATAGCATACTTGGCATGGAATGTCCCAGCAAATAAATTGATGGCATTTGTAATTGGAGATCCCCTATATTTGTCTGATATCATTTTGGTATTTACTTGTGAAAGTGTTTTTGCATTGAAAGCCTCTGAAATGTTATATCTCAAGGGAATATGATAATATTTCATAAAATGTAAAATGTTTTTCTATTTGGATAAGGGGGAAGGACATATTGATTGCTTTTATTTGCTAATGGTATGGATAAATTATCTTTCTTTGGGGATATGTATGTAGAAATAACATAGATTCCTTTGCTTTTTATTTCATTTTTGAATGTCTGCAGTAATAAAAAACCCTACTTGTAAGACAAGATAAAAAGACGTAAAGATGCGGCGCAAATCTAAATAGTTGTTTTTATATATGTATATATATTTATCGGTTCTATTCTCCAATCTTGCACATAGTATGAATGTTTGAAAATAGTCCGTATGAAATGGAGCTAGTTCTTGACCATCGTTCTCTTATCCCTAAAATAATCATAGCCCAAGTTGTGAAAGCCAAGTAACTGTTAAAATTACTTATATACTACGTATTCATGAGTAATTTAACTGTGGGTTACAATTGTGCAACTACATATTATGATGCACAAATCTTTTAAGTGAGTCATTTTGATCAGAAAAGTGAAATATTACTCTTTTAATGATGATTATCCCAAAAATATATAATATTCACAATAAAATCCACTTAAGGTTAGATTAGTAATTTTTCAAAAAACACGTGCTTTTCTCATTTTTCAAAGATCATAAGAAAAAAAATCCTATTATTGTTGTTTAATAATCTATTGATTATATATTTTTAATTGCACTTATAAAGTTTTTGAAAGCCAAAAATTGTCAAATTGCTCAAATCGAAAATTTTAATGCTCATGTCTCACATCGGATACGTATGAAATTATAAGTGGTCAAGATTTACAAACATATTATTTGTATCAAGGTGATTTTATGGGATGAATTAAGTAATAAATCTGTTAATATTTTAATTGTTTGCATATTCTATGAATAAGTTATGGTAAAAAAAATGGTTGAACACTGTTTGAATGGAAGTAACTTTAAATATCTTATTTATAGTTAATGCTTTTTATAAACTGTATTTGTAATTTTGTAAGAAAAATATATATTAAAAGAATAAGACTGAGCTAGAGGGAGGGGATAAACATTTTATATCAAATTACAAGGCTCCAAATTAAGCTCATATAACCAAAATACATACCACACAATAAAAAACTTATTTCCCTCTTATCCGCTTTTTCAAAAAATAAAATTATATATGTATGGGCAATAACAAGATTTTTTTCTCAACATTTTTGTAGTAATAATAGCTCATTTTGAATATGAGCATCCATTTACGTAAATGCATGTATGTATTTGACGTCTTGTGTAGTCGTGATAAGACTATGGTGTGAGAGTGCAAAAAATTTCAAATTCTATGTCCCATTCGCAGTAGTTTTAATATTTACTCGAATAAAAATTGCATGTCCTTGTAAGTGTTTTTCTTTTCGATTGTATTTTGTAAACAAAAAAAAACGTAGGAAAACAGCTGCAACAACCCCTCTTTTCTTGAACATTAAAAAGCTACAGCCACAAATTTTTGTTAGAATTTTATAATTTAACTCAGATTATTGTAGCAATGAATAAATAACATTTGGCAACAATGATTTGAGATATTTATTTTATCTCTTTATCCCAAATTTAAATACACATACTGTTGAATTAATAAAAATAAATAAAAACATTATAGAAAAAAGATTTTTGGTCTCCTTAAAACATCTTTTCCTAGTCCAAATTTTATGAACTCTTTCATGGAAGTATTATCCAGTAAACTCCATAACTTTTTATTCCTCAATATTTCGGTCCTGAATATAGTGAAATGAAATTCCACCCCCTCTATGTTTTGCATCTGTCTATTCTACCTATATACAGCTATAAAAATTTTTTTTAAATGCAATGCACATGCCTTTGGAATGTTTTTTTTCTTCCCTTTTCTATGTTTTTCCTTCTAAATGTATTAAAAACTCTCTAATTTTGTTTATAAAATATTGAATACACGCTGATTTTGAAAGTTTAAAAGACAATATTTTTGATATAATGTAATCAGTTTCACCTTACTTTTTTGTTACTTATATTATTAAAATTATTGATTCTTTTTGTAACAGTTGATATAGTTGTATTAACTTTCTAACTCACTAATTGAGGTGCAATTTTGTAAAAAGGAACCTCATTTAATGACAGTAAACATTTATTGTAAAATTTTTGTAAATCATACTAGATTAACTGACGTCCCAACAATTTTCCTAGTTGGACTTAGGAGAAAAAAATAATTATTTTTTTAGTGTACAAAAATATATTTATTTCACTCCTTCTTGGGAGCCTTTTAAATTGGAACTGATCATAATAATTATAAATAAATGAAATAAATAATCTAACAATTAAATATTTTAATTTAAAAAAGACAAAACTATGATACAGTAGTTTTCTCACGATTTCCTATTTAATTCTGGCTCTCTTGATGTTTAATTTCCTTATCCACTTTCCCCCTCTGGTCCACCTCATCACTTAAAACAAATAAAAACACTAAAAAATTTAATGTATTCTCAATTTGAAAATTAAAACTATTTTTACAACAGTGTTAATAAATGTCAGACAAATCATGTGTTTCTTGGCAATATCAAGACGAAGCTAAATTTGACGAAGTTGTAATAAAATTTGGCTAAACAACATTAAATTAATACTACAATTGTTGTCTTCAATCATTTGAAAACTTGGAAATTGTTTGCAATTTAACAAAAACTAAATGAAGTTCAATCTTTCAGCATTTATAGCAATAATGGGAAGAAGAAATTATTTGAACGAATATACTGTGTATATTTTCTTTAAATAACGCTGTGTAGGAATAAAAAAAAATTGAAACAATCGAATAATTATTGAAAAATAGGGTAAACTGGATTTTTTTTTTTTTCTCAAATATATGTATCTTTATAATTAAATTATATTACAATATAGGTTATGTACTATTGTAACGCACTCAAATGATACTTTACTTACAACCATACTAACTATGTATAAAACTACCACTAAATTATACCCTAATGGTTACGAAAGAATTGTACCGCAGAGAGTGGTATTATGGGCAAAGGGTGGTTGAAGAGGAATAGAGAGAAACCAAATAGAAAGGATTTCTAAATGGGTGCTACAATAAACTACTTTTATGTTTATACAATTTGCTACAAGTTCATTACCAAATATAATTTCTTATTAATGAGGTATAATGAGTCTTGAAAAAGAGTAATATTCATTTTCCGTTCTTTACCTCCCTGGTGATGTGATAATATCTTATGCATAATAATAAATAAGGAGCATTCAAATACCACTGGATCGCTTATGGAGAAAACATTATGGAATAAATTCACGTCTATCCTTGTTGGGGAGTCAGTATAAAACCATGAAGATCTGAATAACATTCCAATATGGTATAAAAGAAGTTACAGAGAACATTCGACAAAGATTTAATAAATAGATTGTTTTTTCATTCTTAATAAAAATAGATTTAGAAATATAAATAAATAATTTTTTTTATAAAAAAACATTTAAAAGACTATTAGAAGGTCTTGATTTTTTTAATAAAAAACGTCATTTAAATGATTTCTTAGAAAAACGGGATTTGAAAAGAAAAAGTTTAAAAAAAAAAAAAATGATTTTTTTGTTTTTTATAGCAAGGTCAAAAGGGACTTAATTTTCTAAAAACCATGTTGTTCAAGGGGTTAAAAAAAAGAACCACGTAAATCTACATGAGGATAGGGTAGTAAGAAATTATACGAAAAAAGAGCGTGATGCTTTATGAATTAACCCTAAAATAATCAATAAAAAAGAAATATTAACTCAAAATCTATATATCAAAATTATTTTCAAAGCCTTTAAGTAGTATCTGTTCTTTTAAAAAAAAAATGTTATATCAAAAAAAAATTGAAATTTCTTAAATGAAGTTCATCTGGAAAAATTGCTTCATAGAAATTGTATTGTTAAAAAGATTAAGAACCACTGTTTTATCTTATTTATTGAGCTCGACGTAAGGTTTTCTTTCCTACCATTTTTTACGAATTATTCAAAAAAGAGGGTTTTTTAAGAGTCTGTAAAGTTACAATTTGTCATATACTTCCTGTATCCAAGTGTTTTTGTTTTTTGAATTCATATTTTATTACTTTCCGAATTAAGAAACTCTCAAGCTTTCAAAAGATAATTTTTAATGCATTCTTACTATTAGAGTTTGTTTTATTTGACAAAGATTTATAAACTTAGAAATAATCTATCCTCTATAGCAGTTATACCAAACTCAAGTCTATTGTTCCACTATAAAATGTATTATTCTTTTCTTCAATTGCTATTTTAAATTATGAATTTACACGTAGAAGATATAAGATCAAAAAAGTTTTGTTGATTGATGGTTATGGTATCATTCATATTAAACTGTTGCTACGAACTTTCTATGGGGTCTGAGGAAAAAAAAAGATCAATAGAGGAGCAACTTTTTAAGATTTTTACTAAATTGTGTAACTTTGATTTATTTTAAAATAAAACCTCAACCAACTCAAAACAAGATTCAGTTCCAGTTTGTTAATGTGTATGTAGGAGCGAAACAAACAAAAAGTTATTACGATGTTATTGTTGGGGATGTTATCGGTGATTATTAGACGATTAAATCGGAATCGGAGAATAGGCTGTTTTTTCTGGAATGGGGATAGACATTATAAAAATAATGTTTATTTTGCGATTACAATTCTTATTTATAACTATAATTTGACAATTTATTACTTTTCAAAGTTATGAAAAAAAAAAAAGTATTTTTTTCTTTTTTTTTTTTGAAAATAGGTGGGTATTTTATAAAAAAAATTTCCCAAAATTTTTCTTTTTTTTTTGAAAATAGGTGGGTATTTTATAAAAAAAAATTCCCAAAATTTTTCTTTTTTATAAAAAGCAGTGGATTTTTGAAGTTTTTCTCCAAAAAAGTTTAATTTTTAGTCTTAATAATTGTGGATTTTGAAAAAAAAAAAATATCAAATAGTTTATTTAAAACCCTCATGAATCTTTACCAAATGACTTTAAGAATTTCATAAAAGCCTAAACGCTTTTATTTAATACTACTTGGGGTCAATGATAAACAGTGATATTAAAGTTCAATGTATTGATTTTTTTTTTTTTTTTTTTTTTTTTGTATGTTGACGGATTTTATTTAGTTGTTTTGTACAATTAATTATTTTTTATATCGATTAGGGATAAGAAAAATGAGATAGTGTGCAGAAAAAATGTCTTAATATAAGATTTACTAATACGAAATCTTTAACTTTTATAAATCTTTTTTCTTCATGAATGTTTCTCTCTTTGGTAATCAAAACAGTGCTTACATGACGGTCAGACTTCACAATTACAATTATTTTATCCACACTTTCGGCAATTTGTGTTCCAAACCGTTGTGCATCTTTGACATCAAAATTACTGAAACCGAATCCACGAAACCTAAATTGAACGTAATTGCATATTAAAATATCAAGACCATAAACGTTAGACATATTTTCATCCGCCTGGCTTGCATTTCTGCCAATATAAAAAAAACTGTAAGATATGGTGTTTGTTTATTTTTCTGATGTCCATCATTGACGTGCGATTAAAAAATTATGGGTCAAACAATCATAAAAATTTTTAAAATAGTTTATTTGTATCTATGCTATGAAAATAAGATTGTATAATGATGTAATAATATATTTTTAATGCAGATATAACACATGGGTGGAAAAGTCCCAGGCTTTACACATAAATTGTCATTTATTTATTTATTTTCTCATTTTTAGATAGTACAGACCTTCAAAAGACAGATGTCAAAATTTCATGACAATTTTTTCTTATTTTGTGAGCTTTTTGCCTGCCCTTTACGCAATTTTTGTTATTTCCAAAACAATGGATCAAAAACAAATTTGTTACTTTAACTTTACACGGCTTTTTAAGGGGAAAAATACTGTCCAAGATAAGAAATGGCTTGAAAAGGGTTATAGGAGCTAAAAAATACAATAATTTTTAGAAAACCAAATTTTGGATGAAAAAACAACATGTTTTCTATATTCATCCTCGGAATTTTCAGCCAATGTGTATTAAAAAAACTAAGCATTGGAGTAATATATTTTTGGTAGTGTTAATGTCATTTTATTGATCATCTAAACACACAGCAACAGTTCACTTTTTTCTTAATATATTAATAAATGAAGGGGTTTTATTATTATAAAACTTTTTTGTTTAAGATACTAAAATGGCCGACATTAACCATTCTAACGTCTATGAAAATGCTCTATAGGCATCTGTGGTATACCACAGACGCCAGATGTCTCTAACTTTTATAATTGCCTATCAGATGGATTTATTTAAGAATTTAAGATTTGAAGGGAAGTAACTTTATAATTTTCATATTCAATTTTTATAGCTTTTTAAAAATATATATATTATATAATTGTTAAAATAATATTAAAAAATAACTAATTAAATTATAAATATGGATATTTCCGTTGACAGCATTTCAAATAGGCGTATAATTTGAAGTTATTGTCTTTATATATTTGTATGCTTGCAAGTATTCTCGGAACATTTATATTCTATTGCATATATTCATAGATTTGCAATAAAGATATGTACAATGTGCATACTTTAATATGTGAATTATTATTATATATGTATGTCTAAAACTGTCTCGAATTTATCTCGTGCTTCAACATAAAAAGATCTTGAACAAAAATCAAAACAAGAAGAAAATCTTAATTTGGTATTGAAGGATATTTTCTATTTTGTATTGTATTCGTTTAAACAAGAAAGTAACCTTTGAATGTCCATTGAAAAAGGTCCTTCAATGACGCATTTTGACTTGAAAATCTGTAAAATGTCAAAAAAATAATTTTTTAATGTTATTCCTTTAAAACTATTGAGTTAAATCGAGATACAGGATTTTTATAAAATTAATATTGTAGATTGAAAATTTGGCTTATAACGATGTGTTTACAACATTGTCCCACGTTATGATTACTTTAGTATATATTGCCGATATCGATGGGTAATACTTAATAACATCGTCTTCATATATCCATCCAGATTCAGAGGTCTCCGTACCATCAAAGCACTGCAATAGGTGAGATGATAAGAATTGTCATTTTTTCAGTAGCTAAGGATTAATTATTCTTTTTTTTTTAAAGCAATATGTGCTTTGGAGTTCAATAATGCTAATTTCAACGCCTTTGTAATTTCCGGGGATCCTTTTTTTTTTTTTGAAAGTCTAAACCAAATGAGGGCTTTTGTGAATTAAAATCTTTGTAGAGGAATAGGCTCATTTACACAAGCACTGATCTCGAGTATAGATGATCAATTATAGAGGAAAGTCCTTATAGGATTGAACAAACACTTAGGCAATAGCTTTTCAATAGTCTGAAGGATATGGATGTGCTTAATGGAATGAAATGCCTTGTGAAAATCCACCGCTATGATTGTCCCAATTGTTTTATTCTCCTTTAAAGAATCAACAAACTTACTAATATTTCTAGATTTATCAGTTATTTTCCTATTTCTTAGAAATCATTTTTGATGGTTCCCTATCTATTGGTTGAGGATAGGCTCCATTTGTTTTGAAATTACTCCTGCTATTTATGTTTTTGTTCAAGACTGTTATTGGCCTCTAATGACCAAATTGAGTACCGTCTCCTTTTTTAGGGATAATTTCAATTCTACCACGTGTTATAGCAAGAGATAATTTTCCATACTTCTCCATCTAAAATCCAAACTTTAAGAGAAACGGAACAAAAACATTGGGAGGAGGGTAAACATTTTTCCTCCTAAAGCATCAGAACCCTATGATATATTAATTTTAAAACTGTTTTTGACATAACACAAAATATTTAGTGATTTGAGCAAAGGAATTATGTCATATGATTTTCTTTTTCTGAGGAAATTGCCTTCAAGAATATTCTGAAATTGGGATGTATACAAGAATTTGACATATAGTTTAAAATCTTTATTTGAATTAAAAATCTAATATTGGCGCCGACATGGCCTTTTAAACCAAATATATCAATTTACAATTATTTTATGATGACCATCAACTTTGCCTACTTTAAACACAATTTGCAACGCCTCCATAGAATTAATTATAATAATTTGTGAATAAAAATTCACTATAATTTGTCGAAGAATGCAATTGTATTGCACACTTAATTTTGGGAAAATCAATCTAGCTTGTTTAGTATTCACGCGACATATATATACAGTTATAATAGAATAACGTTCAAAAGTATATCGATAATACTGAAGAAATTATCTGATATTAGTTAGAAGAACTATTTGCAGATTCTTAATTACTACTACTTTAATCCAATATTGAATTTAAAATCTTTTTTTTTTTACCAATATATTCTTAGAAAAGTAACTTTTTGGAAAAAAGCAATATTTTTGTAATTATGTATAACGTTTTACATTGTTTTTGATGTAACTAATTTGTCATTGAATTATAAATTCTTTCGCGATTTGTTGATATAATTCAAATTGAATTAGTTAGGATTACTTTGAGATATTGTCAGGTTTGATACGCAGGGGTCAGTTGTAACAATTATCTCCGTATTGTAATTTTTTTTATTATTATTATTTCATATATTTAGAGCTGATTATAATACAAAATGAGTTTACAACTATAAATGGCTAGGTCAGGGTGTCGTAAAAAACTGTGAATGAGCGTGCACCCCGACAATGAATTGAAATGAATTTATTCAATTTTTAATACTGAGCAATAATATAAATTGTATTATGTATTAATCATTTGAAATACATTGAAAGTAAAAAATCCAACACCTGTTTAGTTATTTATTTATCAGAAAATATTTGTAAGTTTAATTTTCTTAACTTTTTTTATAACTCGATTTTTAAACTGTTTCAAACATTCCTGGCAAGTCGTTTTGAAATGCAAATTGTACAATACTATTTACCGCTATAAATTTTAAATATATTCAACCAATACTTAACATATGCTGGTTATGTTGTAATGTAATTCAATCAAACCAGCTTTGAGTGATTGAACCAAAAATACAAATTGTGACAACAATTTTTTCCCCTATAACATAAATACGATTTTGAATGCAGAACTTATTTTTATGATTTCGTGTACTTTATTCATACGTGTGAAAGGGCAAAAATTATAGGGGTTATATAAAAAATATCTCTACAATGGTGTTTGGTTTTACAAAGAAAAATTTGTGTAATGATCTTCCCTTTCCTTTTAAAAAACAAAAGACCAAAAATGTGTTGTTTTTTTTTATAATATGTTTTTTTCTATGATTCAAAGTATACAGAAATAGTAAATATTTATAATAAGAAACCCCAGAAGAATTACTTGTACCCTACATACATAAACATTCTACTATAAAAATAGTACTCAAGGATCGAATTTCATCCACTTGATCGAATTAAAAAAAATAGTTTACATCCAACCAGATTTACCTTATTATTAAACGAACTTGAACAATACCTTTTAAAAATCAATGGAAATGTATGAAAATCTTATTTTTGTATTAAAAAAATAAGATTTGAAGTTTATCAAAGCCAATTTCAGAACTGATATAATAAAGGTGATACACGGGGATATCAACCTTATGAATAACAATTTCCACTACGTCATAATCCAGGGAAAAAACAATTTTCTCTTGCAGAGTTTTTCTATAAATGTTTCTGAAGGTTAAAGTATTTGTTAGTGTCCTCTAAATACATAGAAATGTCCAATCTATTGATAGCATGCAATAGTTCTTTGACAGAATTATTTTTGCCCAGAGATTCTTGTGTGTCGTTTGTAGATACTATTGATTTTTTTTTTTTTTTGTAGTTCAAGGACTGTTATTCTCCGAATCCGTCAATTTTCCAATCCTTTTATAATATTAAAAAAATATCCCTCGGTCCTACCTACCTTCCATGTATTGCTATTTTTTTAATAGTTCTCTCTTTATCTACTATTCATTGAGGTAAGAATTGGTCCACTGATGACGTAACCCCTCCAATTTCTTATCCAGTTCTATTATTTGAACCAAAAATTTCCTTTAAAAAAGAAAATAGAAATTTTCCATTCATAAAATTAATTAAGTTATTGAGCCAGCCTGTGCCCTAAACAAAAACCCTGTAGATGCCCGAACAAGTGCATGCAAATTTTACATCTTCAGTCGAAAAAAGTATCGAAAACTGCTGATAATTATATTTTTGCACGTATGAAAAAATTGTCATCGTGACAGCACAAATGAGAAGTAGGCAAAACTTCCAACAATAGAAAAACTGATAAAGAGATATGCTTATCTATTCAATTATTTTATGAGAAGGGAAATTTCATTAGCTCTATATATATTTATGCCATAAAAAAATTCGTGATTTTATCTCATCATTTGGATATAAATGATATATTGCAAACATCATTTTTATATCATTAGTTTTTTATAGTTGTAAAACATGTAAAAAAAAACAGACGTATATATTTATTGGTTGTTCTTATTTCTTTTCTTTTTTTAATTTCATTTATTTCTGTTATTACGAGTGAATGTACATTTTAGGGTGTGTCGGTTTGAGGGAGTTTGATCAACTTGATACAATTTCAAAATCGAGGTAGGAGGAAAAAATGATATGTGTAAAATATGAGGACATGGGTTTGTTTTATAGGTTATTCGAAATATACCGGATGGAATATGAAAACAGGACTCTCTTTGGGTCTCCCTGGAATCAAATGTTGTAGTCATTCCATTTATTTATTTATTTTTAATCTCGCATAATATACCAACAAAACACATGCATTCAGTCTGATTTCGTCACAACAGAAGAGCTATACTCGGAGCTGTCAGACATTCAGTTCACAGAGGTAGAACAGAGACGGGCAGTAGTTTTGTATTTAATTAATAACCAATGATAAATTGGCAACCCTGACATCTTTAACGCAACTGGGCCGCCCCTGAGTGTGGCAACAGGACTTTTAACCCTGCCATGTGTCCAAAAAAAATTATTTGCCTGACTTGGGACCAATAACTCTCATCTTGTTTTTTATTTGAAATAAAAATATGCAAAATATGGATTTTATTTTATTTTTTTAAATACGGGAAAATTTCCGTTTCGAGCCCTGTATAAGTTTTTCATTTTTTTTTTTTTTCATATAATAATTTTTTTTTAAGATGATTGATAATTTTTATGGTAAAAAAATGGAAATGTAATTGTGATTGTTTTTGTTCATGATACATGTGGTAAAAATAACACAGGATTTTACAGAAAATACAAAATTTAATTAGTGACACCAAAAAATTTGGTCTTATAAGAAACAAGCATGAACCATTTTACTATAATAGAATAAATATATCAGCCAAATTTTTCTAGAATTAAATTTATCATCATAAATTAAAAATCCACAAAATAAGTAAGGATAAAGTTTCTATTAAATTTGGGAACCTCCAACAATTTTCGTCCCATTGTTTTGAAATTTGTCATGGAATAGTCTTACTTGGTAATACAAACTCCTCATCATGAATTTTCTACCCACTCTAATGTACTATATTGTTCATATTATATTTTATGAATAAAAAATAAGTGGGGATTCGGCTCTGCTTCTTCAAGCTCTAATTCTAACTCATAAAATCTTTCTCTCTATTAAATTACTTTTATGACTATGTAATATTCCTCATCCCATCCCATAGTTGCTGTTTTTTTAAATTATAAGGAATTTAAAATTGATGTGTGTGTGAGTGTGTTTTTTGTTGTTTTTTTACTAAGTGTATTTAAAATTATATTTACAAAACCTATCAAATAAGTCGATATCTCATTATACGTATCTCTTTTGTTGGAAACTTTTCTTTTATTAAAAAGTTTTTTTAGATTATATTAACATTTATATATAAATAAAATATTATTATAGCCTCAATGATATTTGCAAAAAAATTTAATCATCTGGAATAAATGCAATGTATTGTAAATCAATATTTGTTTAATGAAAGTATAGATCGGTAGAAAGAAAATTAAATTGGTCTGTTCTTTCTCATCCTTGAAAAGGTTGTGTCAATTTTAGGGGAAGAAAAATGAATATTTTTTGCCTCTTACCCTGTGCTTTTCTATAAAAAATAGGGTAAATGAAATGGTTTTTGTTTTTAACTGGATAAATTTGCATTATTGTCAATTTTTACTGTTTTGACAAAAAATCCATAAGAACTATGACATTTATGTTAGAAAAATGTAGCAAAATATTAATATTAAAAATGTCGAATTTTGTATTACAATAAAAAAGTAATCCAAAATATATCATGAAATAAATAAAAAATATTACCTCGATAAAACATTATCCCCTTACCAACTCTAGCTCTGTAGCTCTGTGAATAACGGGCAATGGCGAAACTATTTTGTTGAACTCAATGTATGTAGATTGGAAGTGTGGTACTCCTAGAGACAGAAATGTAAATTATGTTTATGGATTTTAATTCTTAGGTCAGATGGAATAATTGAAATAATAATTTGATTAATTATACTTAATTAGTTTAACTCTGTCTCACAAATTTCAGAAGCATTAAAAAAATATACTAGGAATAAAAAAGTTATGAACTAATCAGACTTTCAACTCCATCTTCTCATAGAAAAATCATATTCATGACCTTGTAAGTGATTTGCACAATATTTTTACTACAACTCCTTGCTGGTAAAGCCGACCCTGTGGATAAATTATTGCTTAAACTATATTCTAAATAATATTCTACATTTTATGGTAAACTTTTAGCATTTTTTTTCTCTAAAAGTGATTTGAAGATTATTTTTTTATTAAACGACACAAAGAGATGGGAATTAATTCTTTGTATTCAACCAAATGTGTGCCAAAAATTTGTTGAAGTTAACTCCAAATTTTGATCATAAATATATCTTATAAATATCTGAGCACAAATTTGAGCGTAAAGTTTCTACCCATCCCAAAGATATACGAATTTTAACTTATAAAACACCTAAACATATTTTTCTTCGAAACTTTAAAATTTTTGTTATATATCTTATCATTGGCATACGCTCATATATTAATATTATAAAAATTATCATTATACTGAAGCAATGATTCCCAAAGTGGGGCTGAATGGACACAACAAAGGGGTTGATGTATAATTTCTAAGAAATTAAATATATTTAATTTTGATATTACTTTGAGTGGCATCAAAACTTAAATAATGATAAATGTACATATTTTTTTATAAGTCTCTTCTAGATCATTTAAAAAAGTAATTCCCATTGACACACCCCATATACCACTATAGATAATCATCTGTCATCCTACATGGAAGATGTGATTATCAAACTTTCATGTAGCCAAATACTCAATATAGATTTTGATTTCGTATACATGAACACTTGACAAATTCTGTATTTGTATGATGAATGAGTAACCACTCTTGGTTAAAGCAGATTTAGATTACTTACACCATTTGGCTCAACTTCAACTTATTTATGTGACAAAACCTTTTCCGTATTATCTTATATCAAAAATAAAAACAGATCGCAGCTTAATGTGGAAGATGATCTTCGAGTTTTTTTGTCCAAAATTAAATGTAAAATATACCTGATTTGCTCAATGCACAGTTATCCGTCATATTAAGACTTTGATTTGTTTATAAACCTATTCAAATTGACAGTCCTTAATGTTATTTGTTTATTACTCTTAATTTTGAATTTATTTAACGCAAAAAGAGAATTGATAGGATATAAATGATTCCAAGTATTTCATATATCACTGATTCTATATTTACAATATATTCAATTCAATTATTTCGTCGATATATTTCTTATATTTTTCGATAAACGTGGAATTGAAATCTATATTTTTGATAAATATAGTCAAATAGTTATTTATTTGCATAAAAAGCACTCCAAATTTGATATTCATCTTTGAATGAGAGATGTAGGGGTGGCACATTGTCTAGCCACATATTTTAAGGATCGAACTAAAAAAATATTGGGAAACACTGCACTAAAGGATACATCATTAGGTAATTTATATATATAGCAGCAAAATGCCGTATTGCTTTTTAATAAATAAATGCAGCTAGCAAGAATAATATTTATATATCATGATAATATTTTCAACTGCATTGAAATTTGTATCCATATTGTATTAATAACAAACTCTAATCAATCCATATAAAAATTTGGATTCATTATTCTTCCAAATATAATATAAGTCTGTTGATTATTTTTTCATTTTTCAACTGTTATTCGTCCTTCTTTTGGCCATACTTTTTTATACAAGTCAATTGCCTACGTATTAGACGTTCAACTTTGAACCCAATTAAATTAATTATTTTATATATCATCAAAATAAAAAATATAAATACTATACCTCCCAAAGAAAATCTTCAAAACCCATGGGACAGTACGGGGTGGGGATTTTAATTCCGGAAAATTTAAGGATAATGTATACTACAATTTATTCTCCAAAATTAATTAACAAATGAAAAAAAACTTAAATAATAAGTGTTGAACGAGCTAATTTTTTATTGAGCTGGAGAATGTATATGTGTGACAATCCGACCCGGAGACTAAAAGTATAAAATGTGAGTTTTAAATCTAGAAAAATGAATTTGCCAAAATTAATTCAGCAATTGAACAATCTTTTGTTTTTACATGCAGAGATCCATAGTGAAGTCAATCACTCAAACTAACTACCTCCATCTTCAACAACAACCTCTGACCTTGTACAGTCCTTGATGAGGAACTCCTCGTCCATGTTTGGCCACCGCCTCCATAATGTAAGCCTACATAGAGTCAAAAGTGTTATTTCCATGTGTATGGGATTCATTTGCAAAGATACCCCACACATAGTAGTCCAAGAAGTTCCGATCCGGCGAATTAGAAGGCCACATTTCACTTACCCAAAAAGTAAAGGTTTTAAAAATGTAAGGTTTTTTTTCGAATAAATCCGGTTCCAATTATCCTATTTTGGATAAACTGCACCAATTTAAAGTTCTATAATGACACCAGATTTGGTAAGATTCTAACATCATTACCGATGGAGTTATTTTCGTTCTTGGGCGTACGTTCTACACGGAGGCTCACAATAATGCCCGCACGGCGTAAGTATTTTGCAGACAACTTAAGGACTTTATTTACTTTTTTTTATCGTTTTGTCACCTAAATATGATGTGTTCTCTTTTATTAACATAGATTTCAAATCATTTTAGAATGAATCTAAAAATGAAGTACGTTCAAGAAAAAAAAGCACCTGACTATATTGCGTAATATTTGTGACAAAGTTATATTTTTATAATAAATAATTGATAATAATATCAATTAAACATATAACTAATTACATAGTAATATTTTAGTTTTACATATTAATTAGGAATGGTAACTTCAGGGTTGAAAGAATTGAAATTTCGAAAGGAATAAAAGGATATAAAAAATTGGTATTAATCGAAACATTTTGCTTCCCTATGCTTTAATATTACAATTGAATAGGGATGGCATTGCTTAGAAAATTGGAGTTCAAATTGAATTACTTTTGACGTCATCCTTTTATGATTTTAATAACAGTGACACTGTACGCTCATTTTTTAAGCAATGGGTATTTTTTTAATTTTATACTTGCTAATAAATTACGTCAATAGTTATAACTAAAATATAAGTTTAAGTAAAAGTAGATGGCATTTTAAGACAAAATTTATTTCAAATTAAATATGATTACCCTTGGTTTTGATCGCCATCTTTAAACGGCACAATGAAGTTGAGTAGGCCTTTATTATATATTTCTTGTTGAAGTGGGACATGTTCCTCTTCACAGAGAGCTTCAGGGATCTCAAAGAGGTATGTCTTTATCACAGGAGGAACATTACCTCTTTCCTCTGCCAGCCAGTGGTAATTTTTTGTGTCATAGGTGAAGTTAGACTCATCACTAAATAGCTTTATGATGCTTGGATTTTATTTACTAATATGGCAGAGTTTTTTGCATTTTTGCAACCTGATGTCCTTCCTCTTCGTAGTAACAAGGTGACACCTTCTCTTGATACAGAGGTTCAAGCCTAAGTCGTCCTTGATGGCCCTGGCTACCGTCCTCTTGTGATAGACCTACTTCGAGTATGATCAGCTATTGAAATGCCATAATTTTCTTGGATGGGCCTCTTGAATCCAGACAGGAAGTATCCAGTCCACTATTTGGCTTTGTGCGAACCGTATGAGGAACGAGAAAGCCCCTTATCCACCTTTAATTACTTGCAGTCTCATAGATAGAGCTCTTGGCATATTTTGTGACTTTTACGATTGTCTTAGCATCCTCTACTGGCATCAGACAATTCGGCAATTACTTTACATATAGCCTTCTTGTGAAATGGAGCAGATTAAGAATAAAAACGAAAGTTTTTGTCTATGGACAGTACTTTTAGGTGAAGTTAGATCTTATTAAGATGACCGCCTGCATTAAAAATAAAACAATTAGAAATATGTCCGATATTTATGTTCACCCCTTTATTTCTATTAGGATGCAAATATCCCAAAATTTCTAGATGGAATTGTGTGTTTCAAGTGTACTCAGTATTGGACAAAGGCTGTTACATTTTATAATAGTCGAGAAGAGACTAGTTATGTCAGTCCTCTCAATTTTGACATACAGAAAGCTCCCATTTATTAGGGGTAAATTAATTCAGAAGAAACTCCATCCCTTTGGATATGGTGCATGCAGCATGCAAGTCCTTTCCAGAGATATTTCGGGCTGTGGTTAAGGCTAAGGGTGACCATTTGGAATGAAAGTTATATAAATGACCCATGTCAGCAATTATACGTAATTAGTTATATCATCAGTACTTTAATTAACATTTAACATAACTGTCCGAGGACCCTGTATACTCAATTTTGAATTTTAACCTCAATGTTCTGTTTTATTTCAAATTCCATTGTGACTGTATTCTAAAACAATCTAATGTGTATAACTTATAAGAATACTAGAGTCCCAGAAGTATACCCTTTTATAAAGAATATAAAAAACAACAGGTGAAATTACCACCATAATGTGTATATACCTACATTTATACAAACATGACTCTTTTACATTAAATTAAATAAAAGTTTTAGCTTCATTTTCGTTTTTCTTAACATTCTTCAATACTTCCTTTTACATGCTACCTTACAATATAATTAATGTTTATATTAAGATATGTGTATGTTTTACTTATATTACAATACATATATTGTATCCTAAATAGGATTATCACTGCCCGGGAAATTATTGTTGAACAGTAGTCTAGGGAAAATGGGATGTGAAATTGAAGTATTGATTTGTATACGTTAAGAGGAAAGAAAAAATTTATAGCTAGGCGTAAATACCGATATATTTTAAATCCTCATTTTATGATTATCACCTATAGTGGGTTGCCTTTTTTTTTTTTTTTTTTTTTTTTGGACTCGTAAGCTAAATGGGAATCTTAAATCCGATATACATTTAATGATTGAATAATGCAAATTAGAATATATTTCCCTAAATTCAGTCAAATATTTTGTTCTTACATATGGGGTTCCATAGTGAAGTCAATCACTCAAACCAGCCAGCTCCTGCTTCAATCACAGCCTTTAACTTGGCCCTGAACCAGGCACAAGCCTTGATGAAGAACTCCTGGTCATGTTGGCCACTTCCTCAAGAACAGGAGTCTACAAGGAGTCAAAAGTGGGATGTCCACGTTTATAGGAATCTCTCTCCAAACCCCAATACACATAGTAGTCCAAAGGCTTCTGATCCAGTCAGTTAGGAGGCCACATTTACTTTGCCCTTTTTTCTTACGGAATTAATTGTGCGGCTTGTGTCTTGAAAGCCTTAGCAATATCGTAAACAGTTGATTTAGTCAGCTTCGCAAACGCAATAATATCCTTGGGTATTTACTGGCTACAGAGGTGCACAATAACGGCCGCACAGCGTTTGTATTCGGAGGATATCTCAAGGATTTCGTATTTTACCTTAAACAGTTTTGTTATCTAAATCTGATGAGTATACTTTCATAAACATAAATTCGAGGGTTGCCAAGATATTGAGGTGTAAACTTGTTTCGGATTTAAAATCTCCACCTTGTATATATTGCCTCTTTTGCAAACCATAACTCAGGAAAATTGTATAGAAAGTGATTTTTCGTTTAATATGCCCTCAATTTTTTATTTTATGAATGGTATATGATTAAATGATGCTTTTATTATTTAAAAAAATTAAATGTGGGATTTTCCGGGAAAAGCAATATTTCCCGGGAGTGAAGCTCTATCCTACTATGTTTTTTGTGTTTTTTAATTAGGTATAAAAATACAAGGCTTTTTTCTATCACTATCTATCGTGGTGTTCTTCTTTGCGTGGTGAAGCCTGCCTTCTTGACCATTTGAAATAATGTTATTTTATTTGTTTTGTCATGTAGTTTTTTTATATTTAATTTCTAAAAATAAAGGATTTGACGTACTAAAAGAATAATAAATATATTTTAACTTTCTTTTCATGTATTTAAAGTGTGTACACGACACACATAGGCACTACTATGTAGGCATACATATGTCTGTCAAAATTAAAAGTAATTTGTTGGACAAATGTTGTTCATATGTTTTATCAACATATGAATCTTACATAGTATGTACTTTTCTAAAATTGAAAAAAAAAACTCTATAATTTTCATTGAAGTATAAAAATGTAATGTAATATTAAGTAAGTACCCATTTACTAGTTGTTAGAAAGCTCTTTTCATCCCTTAAAACTGGTCCATTTTCAGATTTTCTAGGAAATGTTGAGCGTACATGGACCCTAAATATGCATTTTGTTAAAAGTAATGACCGACAAATTTTCAACAACTTAAAATTAAGCTTTAGAACTCGCCCAATGGCCTATTGCTTAGAAAACTTACTTTCATTTCCTACATTTTGTTTTCTTCTTCAATTGTCTTCCAAGTTTCGTTTATAACTTTTTTACATAATTTAATTATTACTTTAAAATATTTATGTATTTTATTATTCTCTTCGATTTAAAATGGCATAGGTGATCAATTTTTATTTCTTTGATTAAATTGCAATATTGCCAAATGTCCCCTACTCCTACCCAATTGAGATGAAAGCCTAATATCCATATACTTTCTTCTTTGGATTTTATCCTCTGAAGCCAGAAAAATTAACTTCTGGATTGGATAAGTTTCATCCCTTAAAAGTAGGTGAAAGAGTATTGTGAGCCTAACTTGTCGACATTCACTATTTGTTTGAAAGCCAACTCTTCCTCCCTACACAGAATAGGTTAACTAAACCTATTTATTCATCAACTATACTTTTTTAATTTTATCCTTTGATGCCTCCAAAAATGAATTGCATCCCTTATTCAATGCCAGAGTAGTCTTGTGTTCAAGACCTCCTTAGCCTAGATAAAAAGTAAACATAATGACTTTTTTTTTGTTTTTTAATATTGATAATTTGAATAATGTAGCTTTGGTATTGGGAACAAGACCAAGGGGTTTGGCAGATTGGCAGGGGACCCTACATCCTTGAAAATTTAAATCATGATTAAACTTTTTAGGATGGTACTTTACACCAAGATTACTCTACTATGAAAGTCATAAGCTGCAATATCCAGAGAATTACGATAAATGACATCCAAGTTTGTTATAATCAACCAATTTCCAAAAGCTAATTAGCAATGCTCAAAATTCAAGGTAGAATACATCGAGTCTTTTGAAATCCAATGTTACATTTTGTTTTTCCGATGAAACTTGACTAATTTTTGTAACCTTTTTAGAGTAGTTATCAGTAACGTTGTAAATAGTAATCATTTTTGGTATATATATATATTAAAACGAAAATTATCATGTTAGCCTTTACAAGTTGAAATTTTTTTTTGGAGGAGAGTAGTTTTGCTGTCATGAAGTTTCATTAGATTAGCTGCATTTAGCTATGAGAAGCAAGAAACGAGCACAATTCCCATTCCGCATCATGCAAGAACATAGACAGGAATTACTCCGTTGTCGATCTTCAATTCTACTCGGAGTCCTACAGGGACTTGCACGATATCGCTGCAACCATTCCTTAGTCTCGCTTTCCATCATTCATGAGCAAACACACTTGGGTTTACTTAATACCTATATACTGTCTCCCACATAATTAAATAATAAAAAAACACTGTTTACGTTGCCAACAAATAAAGAACATTGCACGCTAATTTTACTACAAAATTTAAACTATATCTTATTTAAATAAGATATCGAATTAATTTTCCACATAAATGGAACCTAATAAGTTGATCTTTATGGTGATATATTCTTTTTAATTGAAAAAAAGTCAGAGGATAATTTTCTAGGAATGACAAATAATAAAAGACGTTATTAAATTTGGTTCTGGGACACTTTGTTAAAAAACTTAATTTTGAAAGCTACTCTGTTACACGGATACATTGCCGAATGATCACTTTACGGAACAAAAGAATAAATATATTTAATGATGATGTATGCTGCAAAACTATATAATTCTATACTTAACCAGTGGTTCTCATAGTGAGAGTGCTGGACACAGCTGAGGGGTCTCGAGATGATTTCCAAAAGAGAAGAATATAATTAAAATTTGCATTACTTTGAGTGGCAGTAAAACTTAAATAATGATGAATGCACATATTTTTTATAACTCTATTTTGGATTATTTTAAAAATTATTTACAAGAAGATAGTGCTCCAGAAAAATATAACTGGATACCCCCCTTTTACTGCCACAGCTAGTCATCTTTCACTGATATGAAAGATGCACTTATCCAACTTTCATGTGACCAAACATTCAAAACAGATTTTGATTCTAAAACACTTGACGAATTCTTGATTTCTGTGATAAAACTTTTGATAAAAGCAGTTTGAAATGTACTTAGACCACTTGGATAAACTTATTTATGCGAGAAGACCTTTTCTGTGTTAACTTATATAAAATATAAACACAGATCGTGGCTTCATGTGGCGGATGATCTTTGAATTGCTGTGTCCAAAATTAAACCTTGAATAGACCTATTTTTCTCAATGCACACAGACCACACATCCCATAAAGACGTTCATGTGTCTATAAACCTATTTGCACATGCACAGCCTCTAATGTTCTTGTTTGTGAGTCTCACTTTTGACTTCATTTACGGCAAAAAAGAGAATTGATGGAATAAAAAGCATTGCATGTAGTACATATATCACTGATTTTATATTTACAATATATTTTGTTATTTCTTCATTGTACTCCTTATATTTTTCAATATATGTAGACCTACAATCTTTCTTTTTGATCAATATAGTCAAATAACTTATATTATTTGCATCTGTGTTGAACTTTATATAGCTGATATCACTTTTAAATCATTTATTTACAAAAAATGCACTCCAAATTTTATATTTATCTCTGAATGAGAGATGTAGGGGTCGCACATTGTCTAGCCATATATATTTTAAGGTCAAACTAAAACAAGTTTGGGAACTACTTTACAACTACATTTACAAACATATTTTGATAATTATAGAGTAAGAGACAGATAAAGATAGAGGAGTCCCGATTGAGACATGGTCAAGTACATAGAAGATCCAACACTCTTGATCCAAAGGACTGAATCATTCGCATTGTCCATTAAATGGCAATCATTCATTTAACGACTCCTTCTCTTCTTTAAGCACTTTTTCTCTTTTTAATTTATTTATTGGCCAGTTTTCAGTATTATTGTTGGAACAGTTCTGGAATAGCGGTTAAGGATAAATTTTGAAGCGTCTTCTAAATAAATGAATCAATTATTTATAAATTAACACTCAGTCGTTACAATTTGTGACAATTAATGAGGCTGTTTTTGTTTCTGTTTTTTTTTACTTTTGTTTTAATGGGAGCCATAATTACATAGAATTATAGGATGAATCATCATCAAATAGATCTATTACTTTTTTGTATGTCTGCTCGGCAATGTGACTGTCAGCAATAAGGTTTGTGGCAAAGTGCCCACGCACGATTAAATTCATATAATAAAAATGAATGATTTGGTTTCCAAATGATACAGTCCTTAGTCCCTTTAATCTCAAACCTTCTATAAAAAAACACCCTAGAAACCAATTTATAAGGAGAGAGTTTATTTTGATAACAAATCGATTGACAATATTATTATCAAACTATTCATTCTTATAGATTTTCACAAAAAGCGAGGAGCAATTACCCCTTTATCTGCTAGACTAGTTGAGAACCTCTGGTATGGAATAAAAATAGTATATTTCATTTTTTTTATGTGCACTAATCTAAAAATTCTTATACCATTTCTCAAAAGGGTATTTTAGGGAAAAATTTATTCAACACCTTATTTGTTCTTTTCCATTCTGGCATTGAAACTCACTCCTATAGAGACCTGAATAAATCAAAGATGTTTCTTTTCCATATACATATAACAGTAACTCAAGCTGAGCACAAAAGAATGTTCTGTTTGCTAAACAAAAAAAAAAAAAAAGCTCTCAAATAGAACCTTAGTTATTAATCTTTTTTTTTTTTTTTTTTTTTTTCATATCTTTATTTATTCTTTATGATGAAGTCTTGTGTATGCTTACATATTATTATTATAAATGGATAGTAATATTAATCAAGAGGATTTCTATAATTAGTTTTTAATTAAATGAGAAGATATATATACATACTCCTAATTTATATTAGAGGAAGAAAACGCTATTTGAATGACTTTTTGGCAATAAAAAGCTCAAAAATTGTTATATATATTCTAACAATCAATTACATATAAATATATATTCGTATATAAATATCCTTAGATCTAACTTTTGTTTATTTGCTCAAAGAATTGTTGCTCAAAATAACAGTAACAATAAAAAAACATTTTTGAAAAGTAAACACAAAAACATATAAACTATTATTAATTTTCTAAAATTGCCTTCTTTTAGAGATGCGCGTGGTTTTATATCTAATTATCTAAGAGATAGTAGGTTTTTATACAGTCCCTATCAAATCTGTTTAATACTCATATACATCAATGTCCAGGGAAAACAAACTCTACATAATAATGATAAGGATTTTAAGTTAAAAGATTTCTTTTTGGTGATAGGATGAAATGGGCTTCAAAGTTGGGATGTACACTCCAAAAATGATGAATTCCGTCCAGTCCGGTTTAAGACCATAAGGATGCGTTTGAATTCACATTTACCAATTTTTTTTTAATTAATTAATACTGTAATTATGTCTACAGATGTAGGAGATTCTAAATTTTGAAAACCAGCCTTACCCTGTCCTTATCCCTAAGGGCACGTCCGAGTGGGGCATAAAAGTCATTCCAGAGGACAATATTTGAAAGATGACAAAATCTTAAATGCCAGTACGTGATGTAATCATTAATAATTTTGCACAAATGTTTGTACGAGTAATATATCCTTTAATTAAGTATAAATTTATTTCAGTATTGATTTACTATGAACTAATTCAAAATTAGAAAACTGAGGTAATTTACTATAATAGGGACCATGGTCTGGAGGGATCATAGCAGCTCAAATTTTAGAGAATTTAGACTTATCATACAGCAGGGAAAAAATATTTTAATTATAATTATTGGATCTCACTTTCAAAAGTATTGAACAGTGATTCATTTTAATATTAGTGAAAATGATACTTTGTACAATGTACATAGATGGCGCTTAAATGAACGATAAAAATAAGAAAGGGAGTGTACGGATACTGTAATATTCTACTTAAATTCCTTTTGATGAGTAACCTTGAGCGTTACTTTTTGTTTGTACATTTAAATAATATGTGATGCGTTAACAGAAAAACAATTTTGAGCAAAATCAAAAAATGACAAAATCCAAATATATTTTTTTTACAATATATACTCATAGAGCCAAATATTTGATAGACATATTTGACTCAATTATAGGTTTTGTATTCAAATTTTGAAAGAAGTAAAGATTAAAAATAATTTTAGCTATAGTTTTGAACTTTTATTTGTTTGAAGTGGCTTAAGGCGGGTTACCACATCTATCTGGCGGGTGCATGTCTAGGTGTATGCATATATAAATGATATCAGGAGAAGAGTTGATATCACAAAAAAACTTTATTTAATCGAATAACAAGAGTTAATAATATATAGAGGGTTGATCTTATGTAGTTGTCCATATTTTATTATTTTCAACAATTTTTCAACAGTAAAATTGAAACAAGAGGGTTTGGAAACACATGTATTTTGTAAAATCATCTGAAAATAGTACTTGGTATAACTTTTTTTCAATGTGCTCTAATAATTGACTCAATACAGACTCGTGTTTGCCACACTCCTTGTTGATGGAAGCCTCTAGACACTCCTGTGAGGAGTAGCAAACATCCTCTCCTCCAGAAGTGCCTAGATAGAGTAGTTCAAGGGGGTTGTATCTTGAGATGAGGGCAGCTAATGTTGAGATCCCAAAGTCCGAAAAGCTGTCCCTTGGGAAGGACTGGGGCTCAGTGATGCAATGATACGGAGCTCCGTCGTACGTAAAAACAAAGTTGTCCCCGAACTTTTATCTGGCCCAATGTAACACTTTCTGATCCAGAAGTTCGATGTAGCCATCTGCATGGAGCCGATCCTTTCTCTACAGAAAAATGGGAGGGCAGGTTCCACAACACCCAATACCATGGTTCCAGCTGGATTTTTTGTTCTGAAGATATGTCTCACTGAAGCTGAGACATGTCAGGATTTTCGTTTGTGATGTACTTATTCACAGTCGCATCAACGGCTAAAAATTGGTCTATAGAAAAGAGCAAAACTTTGCCCAAATATATATTCGACTTGAGAAAATTTAGAATCTTCTTTGCCCTTTCCAACCGCCTCAGCTTTCTCTGTTGAGAGATATGATGTCTTGTTGTCATCCTCTGTGGTTTTGCTCCAATGTCATTCCGGATTGAAAATAATAAAATGTGTACCACTAGATAAGACCAACCCTTTATAAACTACATATTATACGTTTACTTGCCCGACAGATGTGGTTACCCACCTTTAGATTGTCCACAACATGACACCTTTCAAATATATCAATATTTATTGCAAAGATCAATTTAGACTTCATTAATTTGTAGCTTGTAATTTGATAAAAGTATATTTCTATTATTATTAGTCGAAAAATACAAATAGAACACTCTATTTTGAGAAAACCCCTTTCAGCTTGTTTTTTTGTAGACAGACCACATATACACGTATAAAAGTAGCTTTTTGGTTTATCTTCTTCTTTTTTTCTTTTTTTCATAAAGTGATTTTTTTTTCTATCCAATATCTTTACTCTTACATTAAAGAAGTAAGTTGAAGGGAACAAAGTTTTTCCTATTTTGACATGATATCAATCTTGGTTTCTTTCTTATTTCTTTTTTCTCTTCAGAGGATGGAAGAAACATACATTCATATATCATATATCCCTCTAATATCTATTTTTATAAAGTATGAAAAATTATAGGGGAGCTCGTAAAGGGAAGGTAATTGAAATGCATTTGTTTGGAAATTCATAGATATTTACTATAGGTATATGTGTACCATAAGTAGACAGATGCTGAGTTCTTTTAGAAGATGTCTTTATAAATAATGTGAGTTTACGTAGGAAAACCGACCATAGGGTAAGAACCCTTTTTATCAAACATCAAAAAAAGCTACAACCACCAAATTATCACTATAAATGTATTTAAAAGGAAAATTAATGTTCCAAAAAATCAGTATTTTTATGCAATTTTTCTTTGAGATATGGAATAAAATACTGCCAGAAGTAAAAAGTATTATTTATTTTTTTAGGGCGGGGGGGAATATTTAATAAATATTTTCTTAATATATCTTTAACAGTACAATTACTTAATCTGGCCTAGGAGTTGTCTTTTAAGTCCATATACAGGGGCGTCTGCAAGATTTTTTTGGGGGAGGGGATTTTTGGAAGGTGGGTTTTTTGGATTTTTTTTGAAAATCCATTGATATTAAAAAAATTTCAAATATTGATTTTTTTTTTTTTAATTTCAAAAATCCACAGTAATTCTCAAAAAAATTAATTTAAAAAACAAAAAACAATCTAAATTTTGAATTTTTTGAATAAAAAATTCAAAAAACTACAGCTTTTCTCAACAGATTAAATTTTTTGGGAAACAAATCCACAGTCATTCTCAAAAAATAGAATTTTTGAAAAAAAATTCAAACTCCACAACTGTTTACAAAAAGATTAATTTTTGGGAAAAATAATTGAAAAATTAAATTTCAAATATTAATTTTTTTGGAGGAGAAAAATTTAAAAAGTTCTTAGTTATTCACAGAAAATAATTTTTCCTTGAAAAAGATGGAATAATTATATTTAAATTCAAATATTAAATTTTCTAGTAAGAAGCAAAAATTTCTTAATTTGGGGGATGGGACAAATGCCCCTCTAGTTCACTACTTGTGGAGGCTCCTGATATACATAATGTATACTTAGTTCTCAAGGAAAGACCATAAATGGTATACGCCCACATATGTAGAGTTTAAAAGAATAATTTCTACGTTGCTCCAATAAATATTTTTCTAATAATGCAGTTATTTTGTCATTGTTTTTTCTGTGAATTATATCATTTTTTTGTTGATTACTTTATTGTCATTTAATAGAATTTTATAAAAACTTAAAACTCGCTTGTTGAGGACCAATTTAAGATATTAATCATGATAACATCAACTAAAAAGTAGAAGGCTTTTAAAATACTTCTACATCAACATAGTCTAATCGGCTCTGTCGTCATTCGACTAAAGCTTATTTCACTTATAAATATTCCCAATGCACTTTAATTTCAGTTGACCGTAATTATGTAAATACTCTCTAGTCTAATTTTGGTAAATTATAACTCAACTTAGAAATGTTTAAACAGTTACAACGGTTTCTGGTTATCCAAATGCAATTTTTGGACATACTTCGACTTGTACTAAACTAACTTAAACAGTAGAAGACATTTGGAGATATATTGTGCTAAATTTTGTTGTGTCTGAGTTTAACCAGCTCCAAGTAATTGAGACCAACACAATATGATGTTGTAACTGTTTCTATTGCCCCAAATTAATTTCAAACTTAAATCTGATTTTTTTTAAATACAACCGTCACCAATGACCATTGAAACTCTCCTCTGCAAAACAACTACGGAGTTTTATAATCTCTTGGTAGATTCAAACACTAGCAGAGTTTGATATGTAGATAAATATTAAACTCGCTCCAAGTAATTGAGCCTAGAAGCAAAAATGATTGCAACTCTTCCTAGTCTACCCTATTTATATATTTAAGGATTATCTCATGTTACCAAAGTATATTTATAAAAATATTATAGTTAATAAAAAGTGCTATATTTTGAGATAAAATGTACTTTATTCTCATCCACCGTTGAAAGGAAGCGATAATGCATCGAACAAAAGGTATGTAATAGCTAGTGTAATGATAAGTGATCACAATGTATGTACATGGCTTAGTCTCTCAGGATCCCGGGATCTCATTTTTCCGATATTTCTCTTGGTTGTAAACAGCTTTGGGATTTAAGTAGTCATTTCACTATTTCATCATATCCACATTGAAAAAACCTCGTCAAGTTTCATTTAATTATAGTCAATACTGGTCTAACAGCTTCCTGTTTTATGTGTGTCACTGTACTAAGTGGACATATTAAGAACTGTTACAAAACAAAAACTTGGTTTAAGAGGGCATCTGCACTAATCGATCATTCTTTCCATTACCATAGTCTGACTTCTTAATATAGGTTCGACTGTATAAATAATTTTCTAAAAATTTATATCTACTATTTATTTGATATATTTTTTTGTGGGTTACAAAATTTAAAAAAGCTAGAAACATGGCCTATAAACAACAAACCACGCACTTTTAGTAAATGCGAATAGGGTTTTACACGATAATATCAAAAGTATCTCATGGAGTAGTCTGAATTTTTTGACAGAAATTCACTTTCCTCTTAGTGTTTAAAACTTAAAATTCTCCAGTTTTAAAGAGTTGACAAACATATTAAAAAATATCTCTTTGAATAGTCGTAAATATAAATAATAAAATTGTTAGGGATGGGAAATTTGTAAATATAAATAAAGTTTTGTTCTCTTCGCTCTCCACAAAAGTCCTATCATTGGTCAATTTTTGATCGAGGGTGTGTGAATGAATGAGGATAATTAATATTTCTACATCTGTTTTTTGTTTCCTTATTATATGGGCAGTCGTGTCTTGTCTTTTCGGAGAGTGTTTTTAGGTAGAACCAGCTGAAAATTTGTATTGACTCTTAAAAATATAGAAGGAAGTAATTAATTTTCAAAAAAAATATTATTTACTAACCGGATACTGTAATTTTTAAATTTGTTTCCGGGAAATGTATGTAGTATGTTTTTATTTTATATTTTGGAAGAAAAAATATACCATACTAATACTAAGTTGACAATACAGTTATCACCGTTTGGTACGTGTGTGTTTCTTTATACTCGCTCTCTTTTATTATTATCTTCCAAATAAATGCAAGCATTCATTATGGGTCATTATTTTGTAAAAAGAAAGGAAGGAAAAGAGATGTTATTTTGACCATTATACATACATAAATTTGTTCATATTATAACAATATTGTTGCTCAATTCCACTTAATGTATTATGTATAAGTTTAGTAGAATATGGAGAAGTATCTAACTCTACTTATCAATGAAAAACAACTCCACCCATATTTTTGTTTAGAATTGGTCAGAGTACATTGCTTACAAATACATGTTTTGGGTTTTCTTTCAATCTTGATATGAAAACTTGAAGAGTTGCAAATCATGTGACTTGCCAGTACCTTTTTTTTTTTACATTACTATATTTTTTTTAAATGCAAATACAAGTCCAAACACACATTATAAATTAAATATCCCCTTAACGCAATCATCAAGTATATGAAATTTATCAGTTCGTATAGTGAAATTATTATCCATCAAAAATGGTTTATTTGCAAATCTATAATACAAAATTATTAATATTTATATAATTAACAATAGTCTAGTTTTATTGCTTCTATATATTGTTTTATCCCCCCCCCCCACCTATGGAG